>NC_142735.1:24900000-25177500 GCF_051943395.1 Hippocampus bargibanti | reverse complement strand
AAGTTAAGAATCACAACGTCGTGCCAAGGTTGTCACTCAGTAAACGCTATTTTATGATCCATTCGTGCCACTTCCCCGACAACAAGCTCAGATGTTCCAAGGATGAGCAAAGTCCGTTTTGAAATCAGCCATCAGCATCTCCATGGCGACAATGCGGCACTGCCATTGCACAACACACACATGGAAGGTGAACAATATATGTGTGTGTGTGTGTGTGTGTGTGTGTGTGTGTGTGTGTGTGTGTGTGTGTGTGTGTGTGTGTGTGTGTGTGTGTGTGTGTGTTTTTTTGTGAGACAATGACCTCTGTGTTGTATCACCTCAGATCGCGTTTCCGTCAAGCCTTTCCTCTCTTCCCAAGTTTCATCTTACGTCTGGCTCCAGCCTGGTCTCCGTCGCACTGAGCATCCGTCACCTGATCGCACAATGACAGGAAAGAGCGCCACATCGGGCCCCCAATGAACCCACCCACCGCACTTAATCAAAACTATGCCGGAGGGGCCTCATCGGGGTCAGGAGCACGCCTGACACGGACCCCCCTCCTCCACTAAAGTAGCCTTTTATCAATGAGGTCACTCATTGAGAGGTTCAAGATAGAGATGAGACAATGTTGGCGTTGGATGAGCGGTTCTCAAAATGGAGGAGGTCATTTTATTTTGACATGACGTCGGGAGTCTTGAATGTGTCAACGACGAAAAAGTCGTATACAATTCTTCAATATGGTGTTTAAATAAATGCCTTTTTAAAGATAAGCTGTGTGGGCAAATGTAAATAAATAAAATACATTCAAACATATAAATAAAGATATAGACGTATTTCCAATCGGTCAGTAGTGAAGTTGTTTTTACTTATTAAAATAAATAAATACGCAAATAAATAAATAGATACATTAATATATAGATAAATTTATAACTAAAGATGAAAGAAAAAAGAAAGAAAGAAAGAAAGAAAGAAAGAAAGAAAGAAAGAAAGAAAGAAAGAAAGAAAGAAAGAAAGAAAGAAAGAAAGAAAGAAAGAAAGAAAGGAGTTTTGTTGAAACTTGCATTCCTTGTCATTAAATGTTCAGACAAAAAGTATTATTATTATTAATACTAGTACTAATAGTTATTATTATTATTATTATTATTATTATTATTATTATTATTACTATTAATAACAATACTAATAATAGTAATAAGAATACTAATAAGAATAAGAGGAAGAAGAAGAAGAGGTCCAGAGCTATAACGGATGATTTTTATTTTGTTTCTTTCTATTAAAGGGGTCAAGAAGGTCAAAACGCAATATTCTGATAAGCATTGTGTTTGTGGATTACAAACTAACTTATTTAGTGCCATTGACGGCTAAAGAAGTCAAAACTTCCAGTTTGTTTATGAGCAGCCAATATTGCGGATTACATTTTGTGAGACAAAATGTCAGGATCAACGGCTTCCTGTATATGGCGGTGTCCAGACCAGCACAGCTTTTGTGTAGAAGATAAAGAATAAGACAGAATGTCCACTTGTCACTTTGATAATCAGCGAGAGAAATGCCAACATGCTGGAAGTCGGACAAGTTTCGGCCTCTTATATTCAAAAACAACACAACTCACAATTGAAATTTACCCATTGTTGTCACACAAAGGAAAGAGCGCTACTAATCGCCGAGATGGCAAGCGTCAAACATCCCTTGAAAGGCATGAAACCGGTCCCAACAAGGAAGCCGCTGCTTCTTCCGTTTCTGAAATGAGAACCAACATTTTCTATTTTTACGCACACCAACACGCTGCCAGCTGCGCACTGGGAAACTTCCTCTGTGTGTGTGGTGGTCAATATTTTCCATTGTTAGCGGAGGACACGCACATGAATTCCCACCCACGTGTAATAGACGTCGCCATGCGCCCATTCCCGACTATTTTGGTCTTTTCCAACGAGGAGGAACACTTGTCGTGACATCACACACACACACATGAGAGCCTCTTTGCCGGATAGCTCATGTGGCGAATTATTACAGAATGAATGATGCGCGAGTGTTCCTGCGTGTGGACTTTGTTTCGTGAGCAGGAAGGCGCACTTAAGCGATCCCCCGCCCCCCCGCCTCGATGCGGAGGATCCATTCCACACACAAAAGGCGTAGAGGCGGAAAGAGAGGCGGGTGATGACAGCGGAAGGAGAGAAGAAATGTGGCGGGGAGAGAGCTGAACAAAGAGAGGATGAGAGGCAGGAAACAGGAAGTGTGCTGGGAGGAAATGGGAAAATGTGTTGAGGGAGCAGATACTTTGTTGGAGTGACGTATGGCATTCCTGCTGGGATGGGGGTGCACTGGATGAATGGCGGGCTGGTCGCCACTGCACTATGATCAAAATAATCATCGAATACATCTTTGAAAAAGCTCACACACTAAAACGAAGCTACAGACTTTCTGCATGATAAATATATCATCATCGACCTTATGAGCTTAATTGGTTCCCAGGAAGTGTGTGTAAGGCGAAAAGTGTGTATTCCAAACATTAATTTCCTATAGGAAACAATTAAATGAGAATAATCCGTTCCCAGGTCCCCATAAAACATAATTTTGTCACGGTTTGCGAGGTGCTGATGGCTGGTGCGGATCCCAAAAAGCAGGCAGGAGGCAGCAGGAGTTTGTCTTTGACAAATTGTATTAAATTAAAGTCAGCAGGAACAAAATGTAAAACATCAAAATCATCTGAATGGAAAAAATACAGCCTCGAGCCTCGTCGAGTTTGAATTGCGTCACTCGACGAGCCGTAACGTCCACGTAAACGTTCGGCCGAGACCTCCTTCCAGGTGGCCGTCCAGGGTGACACTGGGTGACTGGCAGTGCACGCCCACGTCACGTTCAAACTCGACGAGGCTCGGGCTAACGTGGACGTAGCATTGCCAGGCACAGGGTGGAAATGAGCCGGGTCCGATGTACCTGCGGGATCCGATTGTTGGTCGGTTCATTCTGTCATGATCTGGTTGGCGACCAACGGGGGGCGCTGTCGGCCCCGCCTGCACCTGCACAGGTGCTGGTCGTCCCGATCAGATTGGCGACCAACGGGTAGCGACGTCAGCCCTGCCTGCAGCCTCGCAGGTGCTGGTCGTTTAATCACTGACACTTAAAAGGACACCCGGCACGACCATCCGGTGTCGGTTCATTGTTTGCTGCTTGTTTGCTGCATGCACTGTGTACGTGTTTGTTTAACCTTGGCGGACTTTTACTTTTGGTCTTCTTTTGCTACTTTGTATTTTTTCCATTCAGATGATTTTGATGTTTTACATTTTGTTCCTGCTGACTTTAATTTAATACAATTGGTCAAAGACAACCTCCTGCTGCCTCCTGCCTGCTTTTTGGGATCCGCACCAGCCATCACCACCTCGCAAACCGTGACAAATTTCCTACTAAATAAGCCTTAAAACTACACAAAACAGACCTTATTTTATGGATAAAAAATATGATCTGATATTGTAATTAAAGGAATAAACTGTACTGAATAATAAAGTCGTTTTATTTACCTTTGTGATGGTCGTTGATGGCTTGATGGAATGGAGTGGAAGGACGTGGGTGGGAAAGTCACATTCCATAAGGACTGTCGGAAGGAGGGTGAGCCTGTCTTTCATAGGCTTATGCCCAGGGACGGACTTTTCTTCCTGTGTAATGAAAGTCTGGTTAGGCATCTTTTTCCAAAAAAGGCCGGTTTCATCATCATTAAACACTTGATGAGGAACGTCATCAAGTGTCTCAAGGAGCTCTGGGTTGTACATCTTGGAAGTTGTGATATTGCAACAGCGACAGATGCAGGCAGACACACTAGAAACGTCATTAATAGCTGTTTCCCTTGCTTGTCTTTTCTCTTCAAATTGTATAGATGGCTTATGCGGGTTATTTGTGGAGCCTGATTGATGGTATATTTTAACCTTGCAGTCTACACTTTGCCTTTGAATTATCAATAAAATTGAAACGTCGAAAATTCACTGTGTTTTCTATCCATTTCTCACCTTTTCACTTTTGTTTTTTCTTTGTAGTGCTATCAAGCTCTGTCGTCTGCCTTTCCTGTTTCATGTGCTCACAGCGTGCTTCTGTTTCTGTAACCCTTCCTCCTTCTGCTCAATGCTGCGTGTGTCTGTAATTCTCCCTCCCTCCTCTACCACAGATCTTGACCAATCACGTTTTAACCGAAGACTGGGGGCGGGGGAATAGAGGACAAAAAAATGTCGGCTGCCATTTCCAGCTCCTTGTAAGGAGCTGGCTCTCTTCGTTCACTTCAGACATCCAGCTCCAAGAACCGGCTCATTCGCGAACGACACATCACTCGTTCTGGCGCTCCGTGTGTAGTTTGTATGCCAAGATTATATTCTTGTGAATTTAACGTTCGTAAGGCGAAACGTTCGTTAGTTAAAGCATTCGTAAACCGAGGTATCACTGTACATGTTTGAGCCAAAATAATATATTGGTTTAGCACTAAGTCACCATAGGGCTTTTTCACACCACAATGGGGCACTGTAAAATGCATCCATGGCAGCCCGAAGCTTATGGTAACGCAGATATAAATTTTTATTCAGTTTTTAATTCCTCCATTCCATTTTTCTGCCTTAGTCTGAATGACCTGCAGGAACTTGCGGTTCGCAATAAGGCACTCTAAATAAACTACACATTAGGATGTCTGAAGTGTAGATGCATTTTGTTAGAGAGAGAGAGAGAGAGAGAGAGAGAGAGAGAGAGAGAGAGAGAGAGAGAGAGAGAGAGAGAGAGAGAGAGAGAGAGAGAGAGAGAGAGAGAGAAAGATAGCTACTAAGCTACCTACTTACCTACCTGCTTAGCTACATACCTATAGCTAAATACCTGTATGGATATATATATATATAGCCAGCCAGCCAGACAGACAGACAGACAGACAGACAGACAGATAGATAGATAGATAGATAGATAGATAGATAGATAGATAGATAGATAGATAGATAGATAGATAGATAGATAGATAGATAGATAGATAGATAGATAGATAGATAGATAGATAGATAGATAGATAGATAGATAGATAGATAGATAGTGGAAAGACCAACACCTGCACAGGTGTTGGTCATTCCAAACAGTGGCAGTTAAAAAGACTCCCGGGACGACCAGTCGTTGTCGGGTTATTGTATGTGTTTGCTTCACCCTGTCAGATTTTATTCCTGCTAACTTTATTTTAATACAATTTGTCAAATACACCCTGCTGCTCCCTCCTGCCTTCTTTTTTGGGATCCACCACCTGGCAAACGGTGACACAGCATGAGAAGCACTGCAAGCACCAGCAACAAGTGACCAATCAGACCGCGATAATCTGACCAAAAAATATACAGTATATATCTATATTTATGTTTCTTTCTCCGCTTTGCCTCGCGGCTGTAACTCTTCTCTGCATATACTATAAAATTATGAACGTCGTTAGCCCAGGGTGCTATTCATACAAATAATTAGATGGCGCTGACACTGATTGCAGCTCTGAAGATTTCAGTTTATGATGTCACAAAAGTTTAAAGGCAGAGTTCAGCGGGGGTACACGTGAAGGTGTGAAGTCAATAGGGAGGTTACGGGCTTGGCTGCGGGGTACCGAAAAGGGTGGAGGGCTGGGGTTGCGATGCTCTAACATTCTCACACATAAACACACGAGATAAAGACAAAGAAAACACACGCACCCACAAACACACAGAAGCAGCTTGTAGAGAGAGCACACAACATCGCATTAAATATTCAGTGAGTTTTTCCAGCATCTGCCCTTTCCCCGTTCACACGTGTTGAAGTGTAAAAAGAAAATTGTGGGGGAGCGATGGGAAGACAGCAAGGGGTGGGAGGGATGTGGCTGAGTAGGAGTCAATGAGGGCAAATGAGCATAAGTGAGTGATCTTAAAAAATTATTAAGTGAGAGTGTGAGAGAGAGAGAGAGAGAGAGAGAGAGAGAGAGAGAGAGAGAGAGAGAGAGAGACAGAGAGAGAGAGAGAGAGAGAGAGAGAGAGAGAGAGAGAGAGAGAGAGAGAGAGAGAGAGAGAGAGAGAGAGAGAGAGAGAGAGACAGGGAGAGCGCAAACCCAGCTGACTGCGTTCCAAGCTACTCCCCTTAGCAACAGCCCCAGTTCAGCCTGTATCCCATTGGCCCAACAGCAGCATGCATCACAATCCCATGCATGGACGCAGCCAATCGGCGGCCACCATGCAATTCCGCATTTTGGGTTTCATCGGCATGGCAACACAAGCCTGCACTTGACCGTGAATGTGGCGCGCTCCAAAACTGAATTTAACTCCTTCACTGCCAGATGTGCAAAAATTTGTCAATTCCAGTGCCAGGGCTTTTGTAATTGTCACTCATATTCCAGGACCCACAGAATATTGAGTTTTAGGACGACATAAACATTCAATGCAGTGTAAGAAACCTTGGACTCTCTTCTTTCATTAGAAAAAAACGAGTTAATTCCTAAATTTATGGGTCTGGAGTTATAGGAGCTTGAAATGAGGGCGGCTGTCCAAAATACAATGCAATACATACAGTAGCTAGCTTTCTAGATATTCTGGGTTGAGTGAACGCTGGCGCGTGTGGCTGCCGCTGCTCACCCACAGAAAAACGTATCATGTGACTGTGAAGTGACCTTGAGAGTTTTGAAAGGCGCTTATAAATGAAATGTATTATTATTATTATTATTATTATTATTATTATTGGTTTATATAGCGCTTTAACAACAGAAGATGGAACAAAGCGCTAACAAGGAAAAAAGGGAAATGCTGTCCCCTTGTGGTAGGGAAAAAACACAGCCATAGGTCTGGTCAGTGCTTTATCGGCACCCAAACAAGAAAAAAAGCAAAACCAAAACAAATTCGGGAATGCCACTCTGCGTCATATTTTCAATTCCCGAATAAATTAGTGAATGGCAGTGAATGAGTTAAAGATATTTGCAATGTTTTAAAACAATGTTGTGTTTGTAAAAATGGTGCACTCATGCCTTGTTGTAAAATTCAGGAGCGATGCTGAATCTTTTGTGTAATATCCACGATTTAAAAAAAAACATTCATTCACAAATGGTGAAGTGAGACTACAATCAATCCTTGCTAGGCATTTTAAAAATGCACATTCCCACATTTAACATCACATTGAAGGGAAAAGCTGAAGAGGATAGCAAGACTGATAACATGTTTTTTCCTTTGTGTTTTTCAAATGTTGTTGAACACTATTTGTTTTTCCAAATTAATCCCAGAGACCTAAAATAAGGTTTTATCAAATAAAAAAATGTGACAACTACTTCACAGTTATTTTTCTTTTTTCACAGTGACAATTTTTATTTCTTAAATTCACATGGTGTAGATCAGCAAACTGTATATTCTTTCATGCAGTACCAGCCAAACATCTGTGGAATCACACACACACTTGAATCTGATATTAAACATGCTAGCAACAGTATTTCACACTTATGTTAGCTTAGCAATTAGCATGTATCTCAATCTTTTGTCAACATTCATGAGTGAGAACGAAACTTCTTGGAAATGTAGCTTCCTTGGCGCCATGGGGGCGATGATTCATGACTTGTGAATGATACAGCAATAATTTTAGGTGTCACCCAAACCTTGTTGCTAGCTAGCTGCCGCGGCGTAAGTAGCACAATTTTCCCCCAACCGCCAGCCACCGGCAGTCACTGACGGCGGGAAGCGGTGAAGCTTTTTGTGGACATCTAAGCATTTGAATCTCAGTTTTTCTGGTCGATGTGTTGTGATAAGGCTCAAAATGCTAATTCTGATTCCCAAAGGGTAATGTGAAACCGCTTATTTCAAGCCATGACTATCATAATGTCAGAGAGGGCATTGCCTGTACATGTTTGCATGTCTATATACCAAGAAGGGATAATTAATAACAACAGCAACGCTTCCCCTTTGGATTTGGTGATAAGCCATGTAAGTATACCAAACCAGCAGCAATTAGCTAGCTAATTACCCCGGGGCCTAATTACAGTCCGCATCCACAAAGCCAATGGGGATGGAAAGTAACGGGGGTGTGTCTGTACGCAAGCCTGTGTTTACCTAAGTGATCAACCCATTAAGCGTAGCGGCGGGTAAAGGTCAGCACCTCGCAGGAGATAGCAGAGACGCGTGAGCGCTGACATTTTGGCGACGGTGTGGACTGACGGTTTACCCACAATGCCTCTCTGTGACAGTTGAAGCTGCAAATTTAATCATGTGGCTCGATTTCAACATCAGTAGGAGTCCCGTGTGCATGTGTGTGTGTGTGCGGCTAATGGCGTTAGCCGTGATAACAGACAAACATAACAGGGGTGGCTTTCCAGGAATATTTTCTCCAATGGCTCGTGTGAGTCAAAGTCACGCAGACGCAGTTATCCACAGATTTTTAAAAAATGCATGTGAAGGGCTCCGCGGAGGGCAAATCCATAATTCATGCTCTCATTCGGAGATGAGTGTATCAACGTTGCCACATCAATATGACGCTAGCGGGCCACAACATTAGGTACACATGCATTGTCAAACGCATTCCATCATGTGTGCTGAGAGAACTCATTGGGCGTGGTGGTGGTGGTGGTGGTGGGGGGGGGGGTATCCAAATTATATTTGAGGGGTCAGAAATATTACCGGTGTCTATTTCCTTCTTGACAGGTGAATTATTTTGCCATTTGATGTCAGAAGGGACATAGACGTACCCACATTGTGGAAATTTTTTGCCTCTTGGTGAATAATGTTTTTTTAATATATTTATTTATGTATGTATTTAGTTATTTGTGTATTTATTCATTTATTTGTGTATGTATTCACTTAGTTGTCTTGATATTTATTTATTTGGTTGGTTATTTCGTTTGTTTAATTTTCGATGAAAAGGTTTCTTCGGCCGTCATCTGTACTTCTTTGAAGGTGTCGGACGTTTCGCGTCTTATCCAAGAAACTTCATCAGCAAACTAAAGTCTTACTGGTAGTTAGTTTGCTGACGAAGTTACTTGGATAAGAAGCGAAACGTCCGACACCTTCAAAGAAGTACAGATGACGGCTGAAGAAACCTTTTCATCAATGGACCACTCCTGTACGACTGAGAGTTTATTTATGTTTATGTATGTATTTATTTACTTGTTTGTTTATCTATTTATTTATGTGTTTTTTCATGTATTTGTGTATTTTTTACTTGTTTATTTATCTATGTATTTATGTATTTGTAATTTATTTGTGTATTTATTCATTCATGTATATATTTATTCATTCATTTTGTGTATTTATTTATTTATATCTGTTTATCTTTTATGTTTCTTCATTTGTTCATGTATTCATTTATTCGTTCATTTTTTTTTTTACGTATTCATTTGTTTATTTATTTATTTGTTTGTTATGATGTAAACAAGTGTGTTACCAGCAGGCGTCATATTTGCTTTTTCCAAAATGTTCTTACAATGTCAAACGGCATGAACACAATCAATGATGGTCCCTGACGAGAACGAAATTGTATCAT
Source organism: Hippocampus bargibanti (assembly GCF_051943395.1). Lineage (NCBI taxonomy): Eukaryota > Metazoa > Chordata > Actinopteri > Syngnathiformes > Syngnathidae > Hippocampus > Hippocampus bargibanti. Next base: position 25,168,053 of record NC_142735.1, on the reverse strand, counting down.
GTCTTATTTTGAAAATCCGATCAATGACATCATTGGTCATTGGGCACATTCATGTCACAACTGATTTGACATGAACTGTAAAATATCTGCCGATACGAGCTGTTTGAGATGTACTTTCTGTTATCTTAAATCAATTTAAAATAATTAGATTAGCCTTTTAATCTTGAGGCAATGCAATGACTGCAGAGCAATGGTAGCGGCAGTGATATGTACCTCAGCCTCATACAAGTTATGGAACCTTATGAAATACTCAATGCAAGCAATAACTTTGAGTCAAAATCTGCTTGTTTTGGGTCTATTTGAAATGTACCAACAAATGACGTAATGTCCCCTGGCATCGTTTCCACGATGGTGTCAAAGTCAAGGCCTGGGTGTCAAATTTGGCCCTCCACATTATTTTATTCGGCCCACGAAAGCAAATCAAGCACGTGAAGTGCCATGATGCTTGCTAAAGTCCGAACCAAAATTTCTAATTGTCATGTGTAAACCACAATAACACATTATTATTCTTGACTTCAGATTTGAAAACTAGTTATTCATTAATTTGTTGTGCATTCTGTATGCAATGTGTGGAGGAGATGAAACATTCTAATAGTTTCTCAAATTCTCGAGAGGAAGCCGTGACTACAATATGGCTAACGGCAAAAAAATGCATTTGACATTCCTGGTATACACAATGAAAGAGGCGCGCGAAGCTAAAGCTCAACATGCAAATACAAAGAAAAAGGATCCATCTCGGATAGCTGTCCCTCCTCACACCGCTCTTCTCCCTTCGCCGGCCTCTTCACACAAAGGTGGTGATGATGGTGGTGGTGGGTAGGGGGGGTGAGTTGGGGGAGGTAAGCGCAAAAAGCATTCTTGCCTGAGGGAGAGGCAGCGGGATGAAGGGGGGTAGATGGAGGGTAACACACTGGTCATAAGAAGGGTGAAGCATGCTGGGGGAGTCAAATTTGAGGAGGCAGATAGCTAACGAATGACGAGCTGAGATGGAAATGTGAGCTGCGTTGATTTGTCTTGATCTTTTGGACTCTGTGTGTGACAAAGTCTTCCAAATATGCCATAAAATAAATTCTGGGACCATTTGTATGGAAAATTCAGGTTTGAAGACCACCTTCATGACACACACATTGCTGTAGATGGCGGTGTTGTATCACTTTGGATTTGAGATCAGTACAGCTTTTGCGTAGAAGATAAAGACCTGGGGGCAAATTCCAACTCGTCGAGTCAATTGTAAGGGACTAAAATGTTGACGTGTTGAAAGTGGGACGAATGTAGGCCACTCACACTCAAACTGTATGAAGATATTGATATAAAAAGACTATTTGGTGACAACACACACACACAAACCCAACCCGCTTCTGCTGTCGGCAACGTTACACAAGCCTCCAGGCGGGGGAGCTTCATTCATAGCCTCTTCCAGGTTTGTATTTTCATGTTCTTTGCGAGTGAACAGGACTGCTTTCACAAAGCACTCAAAGGGGGTGATGGATGATGTAAGCCACGCCTCCTCTCCTTATGCGGAGGATGACAGGAGCAGAATGAGGATGAAGGGGAGGAGGCGGGCACACACCCAGTTCATTCTCTTCCTTCACCCACTGCTTCCTGACCCCCCCCCCCCCCCCCCCCCCGTCCACACACACACACACACACATGTGCCTCCAACCTGACTCAGCTGCTCCTCGCTCAAACTACTCACAAAATCATTAAGGCAACAAAAGCATTCATGATTGAATCATTTTACTCTTCAGCACCTTACATTTTTGTGCACCGTAATGACATTATAAATATGTAATAAAAGGACAACTCACCAACACCAATCAGGCTTGTCATTCACGACGAGTTGGCGGCAGCGAAATCCTGAAAATACGACGATTTGGATTATTGAATCAAATGAACAGTTTACCGAATAACATTGTCAACATAAACTTAAGCCGGTCTGAATCCGTCTCCATCTAGTGGCCAATATTATGGTATACAGTTCACACAAAACACACACACACACACACACACACACACACACACACACACACACACACACACACACACACACACACACACACACACACACACACACACATTTCCTCATCCTACACACTGGCTGAGCGTCGGCAAATAATATATGGTTTTTAACATTTTTATTAATCTTTTGTATTTAGGATCTAAGGGTGAGTAGTTTTACTTTATTTGAATGTTACTGTGCCGATGACCATTTTATATTTGAGTTCCCGGTATATAGTTTGTGCTTCTGGGTTGAGTGAACGCTGGCGTCTGGCTGCCGCTGCTGAAACAGAAAAACTTATTCCGTGATTATAAAATGTCCATGAGAGTTTTGAAATACGCTTATAAATGAAATATATTATTATATTATAATTAAATTTGATGTACGTCATTCGGAGTTAAACGCGTTTTGTCCTCACGTTGTTGTGAAGTCAGCTCACCAGTTTTTTTTCGGTCCCGTGGCGTCCTCCAGTGGCCAACAAGTCGAAATGCAGCAGGGTCGACGCGCAGGGGGGTGGAGACAAGCAACTGCATCCATTCCCGAGGAAGAACATTCATACGCTCTTCCTGGAAATCGCAGAGAACGCGCCACAACTTCACCACATGACATTTCGTGACGAGAAAAAATACTACGAGCCACCTCCCCTCTCTACAATATAAAACGCCATCACCCGAAAAAGCCACGATCCAATCTCACAGAAATTGCCCATCCGTGCGTCCTTCGCAGCGCGGGCGCGCTTGATTTATTCCAACGTCGATTGCGACATCTCACCTTCCCGTCAACTATTCCCAGTGTGGCATCAGCACCATCGAGTGCGTCAAAGTTAACATGGCTGCGAAGTGGTTCCGAGCATACGCACACGTTCATTCACACGCTGCTCGTGAGTTTCACGTCCAAAAAAGGCCCGTGACGATGTCACGGCGTGTTATAAAAGCCAAAGGAAAAAAAAAATGCTTTCGAATAGATTTTTCTCACCTGGTGGTAGTTTGAATGGAAAATGCTCATCGCCCCTCCAGGCCGCGGATGACGCAGAACAAGTGGCGATATGCACATCCTTAACGCGTCGAGGTGCAAACATACGCAGGCAAGGGAAGGTGTCGGCCCATGGGCAAGGCATGATCCGCAATTCGCTTTCGTCTCCCCTCGATTCGAGGCACCATCGGCTCGAAAAAATCGGCGGCTCGAAGAGAATCTCAGGCGGACGTGTTTGACGGAACCAGCGATCGAATCCGTTCGGGGACATTTTCATACAGGAAGATCCACGCAGGCGGTCGGTAAAAAAAAAAGACATTGCGCAGTTTTATTTTTCCAGTGACACGCAGAAGCCGTCTTTTCTTGCATGCCCGCCAAAGGCCCTTTCCCTCCCTTTTCCCCCTCGTCCTCCTCCCTTCCTCTCCTTTCTCTCTTCCCTCATGCAGGTTTATTTTCGGTGGAACTGCCTCGGACATTAAGCCCCCGCCTCCACAGTCACATACTGTAACTAAAAAAACTTGCCAAAATGTCTTGACGCCAAAGAGGACCCCTTTCTCCACTTCCGGAATCAAACGTTCGAAGATGCGTCCTTGTCTTATTTTCCTAAATGTGTATGAAATCAGCAGGCACCCTTAAACGTGATTGACGTCAAAAGCGTTTTACAGGCTGATAATCGACCCCGCGTTATTTGGGAGATGTCTCCAGCGTTAATCATCGAATTTATCGATCAGAGGGAATGCTAGCAAGAGGTTTTGCACAATGTTAGTGCGGCTCAGTGTACCAACATTTTAGTTTGAGAGAGCGGACACCCAACAGAATTAAAGTATTTTTTTCATTTACAACTCGAAATATGTATCCTATACTTTTACTTCATGTTAGCTACTGTGTATTATTTGAAGGCCGTTTTTTTGTGTTATTTAACGTTTTACACCATTACATTTGCACGTTGTGTTTTTATTTAACTTTGATGTGGAGTATTTCATAGAATCCTTAATTTTATTTCTCGTATAGGACCTTACTTGACTGCATTTTTTTATTAAAATGGAAGTCAAGTGAGTACTGCTGAGATACTAAATTGATCACAATTTGACCATTCAAAATTGATTCTAGTTAAAAAAAAAACAATTATCATAAAAAAACTATATATAAATATCATATAAATCGATGTTAATATTTTATTTGCCCCTCCCACTATTCTAAAAAAAAGAAAAACAACATTCTGATGAAAATTGCATTTGAATTATGAATTGCACAGCAAAATCCATCGGGTTTTATCCATTTTAGGGGGGGGGGGGGGGGGGGGGGGGGGGGGGGGAGTTTTTGCCACTCGTCTGACATCATAGTGCCTCATGGCTGAAGTCGTGACCAGCTGTTTTCTGACTTTGGTCATGTGTCGTCAAAGTGGGGGTCATTTTGCTCTTGTCATGGGCAGCATTTATTTTCACAGCCACACTTTATTCAGTGGAAAGGTTGATTCTGTTGGAGGAGCCCATGATGAGAAGGAAAGGAGCGTCAGCCGATGTGTATGCGGAATTGTTGCTGCTTGGAATTGAAGCGGCTTATAAATGAAATGTATTATTATTTACGTGGGACTGTCTCGCTTCATACAACAAAGAGGGTGCAGAAAGTGCTTAAAATTGAATGACTGTCTTTGTTTTTTGTGTTGCGTCACATTATTTTGTAGTTTTTGTTGTTGTTTTGACTTCAAGATGGCGCCACGAGAGTGGCTGGCTTTCCAGCAGCTCCTGTGTTGTTTTTCTACATCTTCCTTTCCTCTTACTTTCATCACTTTGCCCCTGTGAAATGTAAATTTCCCCACTGCGAGACTAATAAAGGCTAATCCAATCCAATAAAACCACCAAATAGCCGTGATACAACAAGCATAAAATCAGACTGTGACAATTAGCAGGATTTTAAGTCCAGATATCATCAAATAAGTGCCAATTATTGGAGAGTATTTTGTGAAGGGGTGTAAAAAGTTGGGGGATGCCAAAAGGCACGGTGTAAGAGCGGTCAGCGCATTTCGTCTCATAATCCGGCAGTGGCGGGTTCAAATCCGTTTCCCAATTTCCCAAACATCTTCTAGGACTCCCAAATTTTCTAAAGGCGTAAAACATGACCGCACATGTGCCCTGCGACTGGCTGGCAACGGGTGCAGGGCGTACACCAGCTTTCGCCCAATCGTGTCCGACATAGACTTCCAAAACCTAATGAGGACAAGCGGAAGAGAAAATGACAAGGAGCTTATTTGAATTTGAATCTCCCACCCACAAGGAGACCACCAGTGTCTCTGTACAGCTTTGACAAAGAGCCCCTGAAAGGCAAAGAAAGTCTGTTTGGGCTTTGAGGGGAGAAGCCTTAAGTCTGAATAACACCTTGAAATCACCCCATACCCCCACTCCATGCCCACCCCCAGCTCATTTTGGCTCCAGTCCTCTTCCGACTCACATTCTCCTCTCCCTCCTTTACCAGCGGGGAAGTCTGAGCCTGAAAGATTTCGCCTTGCCTGAGAGGCTTCATTAAAATTCATTTGTTTGAAAAGATTTTTTTCCTTCCCTCGCAGCTTGGAAGGAATTTGGATGAAATGAGACCTCCCTAACTAACCTTGTTCAACCACTGATATATTTTTTTTTTCATTGAGACGGGGAGATGTATTAATAGCTGGGGGTGGGGAGGGAGGGGGGGCTAGTGTGGGTGAACACAAACCAAATTAAAAACAAATTGGATGCGTCCAGAAAATCCGACTAGCTGTCCAGGCTCATGAGGAGGGCCGCCCCTCTTTTGATCCAGTGATCTGGATTGACGTTCCCGGATTTCAGCTCCACGGCGATCACGAAGGAAGCTCTGCCCGCGCCGCCCGATCGTACGGGGAAGTAGTAGCAAGGACAGAGGTACATGTCTACAAGGCAGAAAGGTGACAATTCAGGCGCTTGCAAAAGAAAAAAAGGGGACCGTGCAACAAGCCCAAACCAAAACGTTCTCACTCTTGGCCATCTTCTTGCGGTTCTCCACTGGTTTGAAGTTGATGGCGGGAATGGGACACACCATCTGCATGGGGGCGGCCTCCACCAGGCACGTGGCCTTTGTATCCCAGGCAGCCCCCTCAAGGTACAAACCTCGCACGTACACGCCATCCTGGAAATCGACAATCGGTTTGGGATCGATTGATGAAAATAGCAAAACGATAGCCGAAAAATGTCAAAACATCTTGAATCATTTACCTTGGGTGGGTTCTGGATGTGGCTCTCCTCAACACTGGATACTGTAAAGTCCCAGGACAGGGTGTCAACTGAGACCTGCAAAAAGTGAGCAGAGGTTGTCAACGTAGTGAAAGTAGAGCTAAATAGCGTGCTCCAGCACCCCCCGTAACTCTAATGAGGATAAAGCGCTCTGGAAAATGGATGGATGGACGATGGATAGACGCCAAGATGGAGGGATATTTTATTTTATGAAGTAATGTATATGTATAAGTAATGTAAGTAATGTAAATTAATGTAATTAAAGTAATGTAAAAGTAAGTAAGAAGTAATGTAAATGTATATTTTATTCTACAAAGGAAACTGACTCTTCCGGTTTGCTCGACGGTGTGTAGATAAAAAAAAGTCTTTGCTTAAAGGACAACCGACGTCTCCAGACAAGTTGTGTCCATAATTTGTCAAATGGCTTCAAATGACTTCTATTGAGCGTATTTTAATAAGATTCCATCGCATATAGCTATATTTTACGTTTTAAGACTCGCGCTGAATATTCAGGAAGTCTTGTTTTTGAGTTGGCGACGAGTCCGTACGTGATGTCACTAAAGGAACGCCCCTGACCGAAAAAGACACATTGTAGCAGTCCTTCCATCACGTCAATGTATTTTGCTGCACTCGTTTGGTCTGAAAACCCCGTGTTGCACCCAAAAGCCGCCAGAAGAGGGCATCCAAGCTCCATGGAAGGAATTTATCAGCCTGTGGAAACGCAATACACTGTCATGTCTGCAAGAGGTCGCCATTTTGTTCTGCTACATTTCCCCCCTCAGATACCTCAAAATGACAGGGAATAACTTCTTTAATCGATTGCAAACATCTGTGCTTTCCTCTTCAGAACTATTTGAATCATATTCATAACTGGATGTGTAACAAGAAAGCATATTCTCCGAATCTTAAGCCATTGTTTTTATTCTCAAGCAATGCAAGACGTCTTGGCGTGACGTCACGAACTGGGGGCGGGACTTCCTGAAAATGCCCAATTCGCAGCTCAATTTTTTTGCAGATTTTGGACACTTTAAGTAATTTTTATTGGTGTTTTGCATTTGAATAAAAATATCATACTGCGTGTTTTGGGTATTTTAGATGCTACAAAACGTTTTTCTGATGTCAGTTAGGAAATGAAAAAGTGACGTCGGTTGTCCTTTAAGAGTGCTCCTGTTAGCTTAACACTAACAAATTCTGGAAAAACGCTGTGAAATAAGTAGCATCTAGTCTAGAGTCATGGTGGGATTGAACGCTTGAAGCAACTGAACGAGCCAGAGCTACTTCCACAGGTGGGCCGTATTGGACCGTGTCCACCAAGTGCTATCCGACTTGAGACACAGGGCTGTTATTTTTTCCCCCTAAATAAAATGTGAGACTTTTTTTCCCAGTGGCTTTTTTTGTGTTGTGAAATTTTTAAGTTGAGTCTTTGCATCACGAATACTCAAAAATTCTATAAAGAAATAACTGGTCCAGACAGACAATATGAAAAAGAAACTTCATAGGCATATATTCTTTATCCTCTGTAGAGAAAATAGACTCATAGTATTGCAATGGAGTGAATCCCTGAGCCCATTAGTGACTACATTTTCTGACTGTGATACTGCGGTGGCCAAGGTGGGCACAAAAGTAGGAGAAGCACGCTGAAGTGAATGGAAACATGAAATTCGAAATTGTTACATTTTATACTTACTATTTCATGATGTCATGAATCTATATTTTCATCAAGTGCAATGTTTTTCTCAAGAAAATATAAACAAAACAAGAAAGTGAAACCGAATGTTACCTTGTTTTGCCGGGCCGCTGACTGTAGCACTGCAGTGAGGAAACCGTTGGGGAAGGTGAAACCGGAAAGCCAGAACAAGTTAGGGGGCTGCGCCTGCTCGGCCCAGCGTGAAAACTGAAGAACGCGCTGGCAGAGATCGCGAGTCCACGCTGCCAAGGGCTTGAGAGAGGGATAAGCCTGGTGGACCAAGACCACGTCACTTGTCATGAACGTTGTTTGCTCGCTTGCTCAGAGTTAAAAACAACAATCAAACGTGACAAGGAATGGACAACATGGACGCCTCAAGTAGGACAAACAACCTATCATTAATGTTGCCGCGTGATACAGATGAGATCCACGGATGAGAAAGGAGGAACATGGGAAGGGAGGGGGCAAGAGATGAACTGGGTAGCTTTCTGGCATGCAAGCAGTCAGTTAAAAAGGGAGAAAAGCTAAAATGGCAGCAGCGCTATTAGCTGTCCAGTACTCCCATAAAACACACAGACACACACACTGCCTCACACACACAAACACACACACTCACTGTGTCGAATACACACACTCACACAGAGTAATAAGCCCTTTAGCCGGCGCTCAATAAGCTCAGGGTCTTTTTCGGAAAGTGGTGGCGGCTTTGGGAGCTTTAGCTGCATATTACTCTGCGATTAGATCCACAGATGCTAGCTTTGTTGGTCCCATCATTTCATTCATACTCTGCGATTAGATCCACAGATGCTAGCTTTGTTGGGCCCATCGTGGTCGAGAAAAAGTAATCGTGTACATCACATGTGCTGTGTGTGTCACCTTCTCCCAAAGTGGCGGGACCCTGGCGTCATACATGCAGTTGAAAGTCTCCTCCAAGCTGGATGACATCACCACCAAACCTTTGATTCCTTTCTCCAGCTCCACTAAGGACGATCTAACACACATCCGATGAAATCAAGCGTTTGTATGTATTTATTTATTTATATTTATTTATACTTTAGCAAGCATCACGGCACTTGACATGCTTGATTTACTTTTGCGGGCTGAATCAAATGACGTGTCGGGCCAGATATGGCCCTGGGCCTTGACTTTGACACCAAAGATATACAGACAGGCAAACATTTCTTTCACGATTAATTTTATTTATTCATATTTTGTTATGGATGTACTTGTTTATTTATTTAGTTCTTTATTTGTGTGTACGTTTATCTGTTTATCTATTTATTTATCTTTTTTTTTTGCTTTATAATTTTAAGTCAGTAAACATTTGAATTTAAGGTCGAATTGTATTATCAAACTAAATATTAACCAAAGGAAATTACACAATATAAATATATATATTTATAACAAGCAACCACATAATCCCTGAAGAAACCCCCACGCTAACATGGAATGAAATGAGCCAATATTCAAAGCCTCAAATTCTGAAATAAATTGGGGCCAAGAAAAAAACTAATTTAAAAAGAATATATTTTTAAAAATATACTAAATATATCAAAAATATATCTGTTTGAAAAAGGTCACATGAAAAAATTATCTACTTTAAAAATATATGCCTAAAAATATATGTATATAATATTATATACTTTGTAAAAATATTCCTCTTCATAAAATGACAGAAGCCCACTTACGAGGACTTTCTTTCTCTTTCTTTATTTATTTATGTGTGACTGGCACTCTGCTGCTACTCAGTGGCCAAGGCGGGCACAGCAAAGGAAGTAGTGTGGATTGAAGGGTTAAAGCATTCATAAATTGTCAAGGTGTTGTGATTCCATGTTTTGATAAAGCACAACATTAAAGAGGTCTAGTTTTTCTTTTAAAAGGACAAAACAAATTGTGGGATTTTTTTTAAGGTACCGAGTTTCGGAACAGATCAACGCATTCATTTTAAAGGGTAGATATGTGCTTTTAACCTAAAATACGTCATCATTTAGCAAGAAAGAAAAACCCGTCTGTGCGGTTCATACTTGATCATAGTCAGCAGGGCATTATATCTCTGGATCTCTTGCAGCAAAACCACATCCAGGGGTGTAGGATCCATGAAGTTTGAGCTAGCGGCCTCGTAGTCGATGACGGCTGGGATGGTCTGGCGCACATCCGCCAACAGATCCAAAACCTGGAGACAGAACAAAAACATTTCTTTGAGACATCCCAAAATATACTCAGGACAAGCTAGTGTTGTGCAGAAACAGTGAAGGACAAGTGTTTTGTTCCATTTTTGACCCGCGACATGGGTGGCGAAGCCCTCACCTTGTCTTCACGACTGGGACCGGCCCCCGCTGCACTGGCGGTGGTCACCTGGGGCTGGAGCGACAAGAGGGTGTCGAACAGGGACCTGGTCTCAGCGATCTGGCTGGCTATGTCAGCATTTGGGTGCTGGCCAAACAAGTCGGGGTGCTCGTGGGTGGGTAGCATATTGATAAAGTCCTTGTAGGAGGACAGAGGACCATCGTGGGGGATGTAATAGGTGGATAAGGTGGACAATCTAGGGAGAATTCAAACAAATATGTGAGGGCAGACGATTTGGTAGCCTCCTCACCTTCCTTTTATTTCTAAAATCCTTGAAAAAGTTGTTTCCTCCCAGCTACACTTTCACCTCTACCAGAACGAACTCTACGAACCATTCCAATCTGGTTTCCGCCCCCACCACAGTACAGAATCAGCTCTCTTAAAAGTCACAAACGATCTTCCTTTGGCAGGTGAGGCTGGTTTACTCTCCATCTTTGTCATTCTCGACCTCACCGCAGCTTTTGACACAATTTCTCACCCCATCCTCCTTGACCGACTTTCCTCCATAGCGATCACTGACACGCCCCTACGTTGGTTCCACTCTCATCTCTCTGGCCGCTCTCAGTTCATCCAAATTAACTCCCTCACTTCACAGTCCTCTCCTTTATCTTCTGGTGTGTCCCAAGGCTCTGTCCTGGGACCCCTCCTCTTTATTACCTACCTTCTTCCCCCTGGCAATATTGTCTGTAAATTTGGTATACACTTTCATTGCTTTGCGGATGACACCGAGCTCCATCTCTCCAGCAAACCTGATGCCTTTCTTCCACCTTCTTCCCTTTCACTCTGCCTCTCTGAAATTAAATCGTGGTTTACCCATAACTTCCTCAAACTTAACAGCAAAAAAAAATGAAATTCTCCTCGTTGGTACCAAATCCACCTTAAGCAAAGCTAATAGTTTCTCAGTCACTATTGACAATTCGACCGTTTCTCCCTTCCATCAGGTCAAGAGTCTGGGTGTCATCCTTGACAGCACACTATCGTTCCACTCACATATAAATAACTTAACCCGATCTGCATACTTCCACCTACGCAAGATCAATCGTCTTCGCCCGTCTCTCACCCCTCACACCACTGATATCCTTGTTCATAGTCTTGTCACCTACCGAATTGACTATTGCATTCACTTCTCCTTGGTGTCCCTCAGAAACCTCTCCACAAACTTCAACTAGTCCAGAATTCTTCATCCCGGATCATCACCAGAACCTCATCCTTTCACCACATCACCCCCATCCTCCATGAGCTCCACTGGCTCCCGGTCAAATATAGAATCAACGTTAAAATTATTCTTTATACATTTAAAGCTATCCATAACCTTGACCCCCCATACCTATCTGACCTTCAAATTTCTATTCCCTCTCATTCCCCCAGATCCTCTTCCTCCCTCCACCTCTATGTGCCCCGCACCCTGTCCGTCTCAGCACGATGGGGGACAGAGCTTTCAGCTGCTCGGCCCCCAAACTGGAACTCACTTCCTCCAAACATTCATAACATTGATTCTATTCCCACTTTCAAATCCCATCTCAAAACCCACCTATTTAAAAATCGCCTTTTATGTGTAGCTTTATCTCGTTTCTATTTATAATTTTATAAAGCCTGTGACTGTAACGTGTCCTTGAGAGCTTTGAAAGGCGCTTGAAATAAAATTTATTATTATTATTATTATTATTATTATTATTACCACCGATGAGTGATACGAGAGAATCATAAAACATCAAACACGGATGAGTCAATCACGTCGGGGTCACCAATTTTGGTGATCCCAATACAGACTAAAGTCAATAGCTTTGAAGGGTTTGATTTGCTTGTTCTGTAGCCACAAGGGGACATAAGTCTTCTTGTGCCGGTCCCAAGCCCGGATAAATATAGAGGGTTGTGTCAGGAAGGGCATCCGACGTAAAAGCTTGGCCAAAACAAACATGCGAATCAAACTTCTGAAGATGGAGGACACTGATTCGCGGTGGCAACCCCTTGAAGGGAAAAGTCGAAAGGAAAATAAGAAGATTATTATTATTATTATTATTATTATTATTATTATTATTATTATTATTATAAAAAATGTTTAAAAAAACTTGACTGCCATATTTTCCAGCAAGGCGCACCCAAAAGCCTTAATTGCGGCTTGTATGTGAAGTAATTGTAGTTTCTTTATTATTGTACCTGTTTGTTTTCTATTCTTGTCTGTGACTGCAAAGTGTCCTTGACAGCTTTGAAAGGCGCTTGAAAATAAAATGCATTATTATTAATATTATTATATTGAGCCACAACAGGTCTCGCAATTACTGTCGGCAGTCACAAACTCCATTTCCCCCTGTAGAAGAAGTTGTGCGTAAGCCCAGCCTCTATTGCAGCGCCTTATAATGTGGTGTGTCTTGTATTTGGAAAACTTTTATATATGTATATGTATATGTATATGTATATGTATATGTATATGTATATATTATATTTGGAACACTTTTTTCATTCATTGAAGGTGCGCCTTATAGTTTCGGCGAGCCTCATATCTGGAAAAAGTTTGAAATTACACCATTCATTGGGTTTGCGCCTTATACACCGGAAAATACTGTAGTTTTTATATATATCTCAAATGTTTTTTCTGTGTAAAATATACTTAGACTGGGACCAAATGTGGTCTTTTAGAATAGACAAAAAATGCAATATACCAGAATTTTTTATGGGCTCCTTGTTCCTCTTTGGACCAGCACAAATGGATGGCATTGTTTGTTTGACATTCACTGGGTGGCGCTACATTCAACTTACTTGAAGTACGACTCCGTGACGGCAGCTTCGCAGAAGTAGTCGTTGATGTAGGTGGTGAGAAGACGTCGATCCCAGTCGTCGGTCACATGACCTCCGTAGTTGACCTCGGCGATGAGATACTTGAGCGCATCCCAGGGTATCTGCTCATACTCATTCAAGTACAGGCTGAGCAGATTCTCGCTAACCTGTAAGAAAAACGTCAAATGTGTAATTCGAAATCACGAATTTTGCAACTCCCTTGTGGCGATTGACCTCAAAGTCTGAATTGTTGAACCCGTAGATGATGTTCCAACCCAGCTGCAAGAATTTCTTTCTTTCCAGCAGGATGCTGTGAAAAAAGCAGAGGGAGAAGAGCAGCTTCCTGTAGAAGACGGGCTTGGCGCAGCGGGTGAACTGGGCCTCGGTCACCAGGTGGTACAGACGCTTCATGTTGGCTCTGACTCCCTGGGGGGGCGACAAAGACACCAGGACATGACACCCGCTGTGTTTTGCGCAATGGCCAACGCGCTACTACCTTCGGAGGCTCCGTCGTCATCTTGATGCCTGCCTGGAGGATGTTAATGGGAAAATCGGGATGTGGCGAAGAGCTGAGCCAGAGTCGAAAGCTTGTGTGGGGCTTCTGCACCTCGAGTTGCTCCACCAGCTTGTCCAGCTCGGGCATCCATGAGAGCGAGAGGTGGCAGTTGGCAAGGAAGACCCAATGACCTGGCACAGACGGAATCAAGGGGTAAGCGAGCGGGCATCTCAGCATCAAACAGATTTTACCATCCGGACCCTTTTTGACTCCCTCTTCGATCATTTTCTTAGCGATGGGGGCCTGTCCTTGACCCAGAGAAAGAGCGTGGAAGAGTTTGCTCATCCCGGTTGTCTCGGCAAGCTGCAGCAGGGCTCCCGTGGGGTCCACACCAGGGGATAAGACAAACACCAGAGGCGTCGTGCACGTGGATTCTTCCACGACCTGGAGGGACAAGCGCAAGGGGAGCAAGGAACGAGGGGGTGAACGTAAAATCTCGAGCCAACTTACGGCTTTCATGTCGAGAACGGGGGGCTCCACAAAGCGAGGACCCAAATAGTTGACGATGAAGGTGGTGGCGCAGAACAAGACGCGGTCCGGCCGAAGTGAACGGACGATGAGCATCCTCTGGAGCTCGTTGCAGCTGTTCTCCCATTCTCCTGCAGGGCGCCCACCGGACCCCAACAATGAAAATATTCATTTGACTTTGACGACAAAAAAAATTAGAGAAAAATCTTCTGGTATTCAAAATAATTTGATACACCTCATTTGCATTGAAATGGAAACAAAAAAAATTGTTTTATTGTTGTGAATGTTAAGCTAATCCATAAATATGTCTCAATAATTCATTTGCTGCCATTTCCAAATGTATTCTGCAATTGAAAAGTGTGATGTGGACTGCCATTCCCAAATTTGTTCAAGTTTTGTTTTTGTTTTGTTTGTTTTTTTGTGGGGGGTGCAGATAAAGCAGTGGTCAGACCTCTAGCAATGTTTTTCCCTGCCATGAGGGGAAGCATTTGCCTTTTGTCCATGTTAGCGCTTTGTTACAGCTTCACCTGTTGTTAAAGTGCTATATTGTATACATCAATATGTATTGTATTGCATTTTGTACAGCCACACCAATTTCAATATCAGATAACTCCAGACCCTTATAACTTTGGAATTAACTCTTTTTTCCTGATGAAAGAAGAGAGACTAAGGCTTCTATAATTGAATGTTTATATCTTAAATATATATGTATATATTTATATATATAAATATATATATATAAATGTTTGGATATATATATATATATATAATATTTTAAACAGGTTAGCACGGTATTTATTATATATATATATTACTCGAAATATATATATAACATTGATATATAAATAACGAATATATAAGGGTAAATTTATTTTATTTATAAACAGGTTAGCACGGTTTATATATATATATATATATATATATATATATATATATAACAGGTTAGCACGGTATATATATATATATATATATATATATATATATATATATATATATATATATATATATATATATATATAAACAGGTTAGCACGGCATATATATATATAAACAGGTTAGCACGGTAGCGAGTGATTAGCATGCCGACTTCACAGTCCATAGGCCGTGAGTTCAAATCCCGCTTTGGCCTTCCTGTGTGGAGTTTGCATATTCTTCCAGAGCCTGTGTGGGTATCCTCCTGGTACTCAGATTCCCTCCCAAATTCCCAAAACATGAGGCTGATTGAAACACCCCAATTTATTTGTATGTGTGAGTGTGATTGCAATTGGTTGTTTGTCTCTGTATGTACTGCGATTGTCTGGCAACCGGTTCAGGGTGTCCCCTGCCACTGCCCGAAGACGGATGGAAAAGTCTCCAGCACCTCCCGCCACCCTCGTGAGGATAAAGCAGATCAGAAAATGGATGGATGAATGAGATAAACAATCAAGCTGGAAATGATTGGCTTGACTGAAAGTTTTCTTTTTCTAATTTGTTCCGAATCAGATGTTCCACGGCGGTCCAACTACACACACCCGGCATTATAGCCTTCTCAGGCTCCGCACTGGTGAACCAAAGCTTCCAGTCCCGTGGGCTTTTTTCAAAGGACGCCATGACGCCGTGGAAGTTTGGCAGTTTGTCCAATTCTGTGATATTATCCCAGCTGGAATCCACCATCCAACTACTGCAGGGGTTTTCCATCTGAGCCCTCTTATCAAGCACCTGCAAGAAAACCAAAGTGGTCAAATGTCGTCTCGGAAAGGATTGGACGAAGCCCTTTTGGGATCTCAGTCAGATTTTCTTACGATTCCGCCGCGGAGGAAGAAGCTGTACTCGTCCATGTTGAGCGTGCCAGCGACCTCGAGGATTTTGGTGCACATTTGGAAGCTGAAGAGGAGCTTGTGCATCTCAAATAGACCCCGGCAAGCGTACCTGCGGAAGAAAGAAATTCAGGGTTTAGAGCAGGTAAGTGCGGCCCGGGGGACAAATGCGGCCCGTGGTCAATTTTCATCCGGCTCGCAGCCTCCATTAAAAAATCAATAACCTCTGGCCCGCATTTAGAATTAATACATTGGGCAGTAGCGCTGTTACTGGCGTGTGCTAAGTGCTGCCATCTAGAGGATCAATTAGGAACAGCAAATTATTAGATGAGCAATTAACTGAATGAGCACCCCTAATTTTCTAAAATGCTGATTTTATATCTTTTGATTTTTTTCATGGTGACAATCAACAAAACAACAATTCTGTACAACTGTAAACAAAAAAGTTTGTGTTAAAAAAGTGAAGTTAAGTGAATATTCAATTTCAATTTTCAATGTCAATTCAATTTTGATATGCACGTTTCAAATGAACTAAAACACATGCTTAACTCATTCGCTGCCATTCCGGCATTTATTTGGGAATTGAAAAGGATGATGTGCTGCGCCATTCCTGAATTTGTTTGGGTTTTGTTTTTTTCTTGCAGGGGGTGCTGGTAAAGCACTGGTCAAACCTTTGGCAATGTTTTTCCCTTCCACGAGGGGGCAGCATTTGCCTTTTGTCCATGTTAGTGCTTTGTTACAGCTTCAGCTGTTGTTAAAGCGCTATATAAATCAATATATACGTACTGTATGTATTGTATTGTATTGTATTGCATTTTGTACAGCCACCCCCATTGCAAGCTCAGATAACTCCAGAGCCATATAATTTAGGAATTAACTCTTTTTTCTGATGAAAGAAGACAGACTAAGGCTTCTTATGCTGAATTGAATATTTATGTAGTCCTAAAACTCAATATTCTGTGGGTCCTGCAATTTGAGTGAAAATGACAAAAACCCTGGCACTGGAGTGGACACATTTTTGCACATTCGCTGGCAGTGAATGGGTTAAGATAACTGAAATTGAAATAAAAGCAAATGTGAAACACAGAATGGCTTGCTTAAATGTATTTCAATTAATTGCTGTTATATGTGTAATGGAGTTGTGCACCAAGATGATTAAATTATGACGGAAGTGACGCAACGGCGCACTGTATGGCACAAAGTCCCGCCAATAGTTCTCAGAACTACTTCGTCACAACTTAGTCGCATTTCTCTGATGGTCTGGATTAACTCGTATTTTCATGACAATATCTTATTTTGTTTCCCCTTTTGTACTGTCTAGTGTTATCTAATTAGTTCCCTGATTCCTTTCGAGTCCAGATTACTTTTTGTGTCATTATTTAATTCAAGTTTTGTCAAGTGGAACTTTGAAGCACGTGCTTCATAGTGCTTTTCTGTTGCGCAGTTAATCACAAGACGAAACCCATGCGACTTCACCCATCCCTTCTGCCATACTGTGTTGCAGGTAATCTTCTTCTTTTTCTTTTGGCTTTTCCCTTCAAGGGGTCGCCACAGCAAATCAGTGCCCTCCATATTTCGAGGTTTGATCCGCATGTTTGTTTTGGCCAAGCTTTTACGTCGGATGCTCTTCCTGACACAACCCTCTGTATTTATCCAGGCTTGGGACTGGCACAAGAAGACTTATGTCCCTTTGTGGCTACAGAACAAGCATCTCACTCAGTAAAAGGCTCCCAAACACAAAATGGTCATCGGCACTGCAACATTCAAAAAAGCAAAAACTATACTCACCATTTGATGTCATAGTTGTATATTGATGCTAAAGTTAGCATGCGGCTGGTGTTGCAGGTAATAATGGTTTCATTTCGTTTTTATTGTATAGTATTTAGTTTCCTGTGTCGTGTTATCTACAATGTTTCTCATATTGAGAACTACTTGGACGAGACTTATGTTAATCACAAGACGAAACCCATGCAACTTCAACCATCCCTTCTGCCATATTGTGTTGCAGAAATAAAATAAAATAAAAAGACACATCCACGTGTCTGGTATTATTAATACGGCAGCATCGTGGAGCTCAAGACAGTCACTGTTGTGACACCCGTCACATATGTAAAGAACATCCGCCATGGATGCCCCCCCTGCCCCTACATTTTCAACACACCAGATCTGGCCCACTTTGCAACACCCCTGGTTTGGAGGCAAATGAAGAATCAACCCCCAAAAAATTGTATCTCACTTGTACACTGCGTATGTGTGGTAGTCGTTGAGGTTGACGATCCTTTCCTCCAGCTTTAAGCTGCTCTTGCTCTTCTCAATACTAAGGTTGAACAGGTTAATGTAGGCGTCCAGCGAAAATTGGTACATGGGATCGATGCGGCCCATGTCGTTGAGGATGAAGAACAAGATGGAAGCTCGCTGAGCACATGCGCGGTAGGCCTATCACGAAAATAATAAAATATATCGTCATTTCTGCTTGGTTAAAAATCCTAATTGGCTTTCGTCTGCTCGGTATGGGACCTCTCGAGCGGTATCAATTTTGATTTCCGTCACTTCGCTGCTCTCCAGCTGCTCCGAGACTTCAGTGGCTGTCACCTTGGACGTCTGCAATGTGTTCACCAGCTGCACGTCATCCAGCAGGGAGCCGCTGGCCTCATTCAGCAGCCTGGCCAGCAAAAGATTGATGCAAGGGTGGGATTGGGTGAGCGGCAGTGGTGGGCTAGCAAACGTCTTCACCTTAGGATCTCGTCCTCGAGCTCCTGCAGGCTTCTCTTTCCTGATGCGATGCTCATCACCAGTTTGTCCTTTTGTTCTTCAAGGTCTGGGCGTTCCTTACGTACCACAATTCCCAAGAGTTGGGCTTCGAGACCCTGCCAGGAAGAAGCACCCACACACCCACACACACACACACACACACACACACACACACACACACACACACACACACACACACACACACACACACACACACACACACGCACACACGCACACACGCACGCACACACACACACACACACACACACACACACACACACACACACACACACACACACACACACACACACACACACACACACAAAGCTCGAGGAGGAGACCCTCAAAATAACACTTGAGGAGTCAACACCAAACATCAAACTAACCTGCTCCTTGACGGCAAAATTGACTATTGTGGTCTTTGTAGAAATCTCGGGGGTATAGTGAGGATTTGACAGCTTGGTGGTGATGTAGAAACGGAATTCCGGGCTATATTCCAGCTCCTTGTCACCCAATTTCAACAATAACCTGCCACCTAGGGACAAAGTGAAGCACATTGGCCTCCAGGGTGGCCATTCTCTCCACGGAGGGCAAAGTGTATGTATGTGTGTGCATGTGAGTTTGTGTGACCTATTCGCGTCAAGGATTTGTTGAGAACTGGGTTGAGAGACGGGTCAAGGTCCTCCTGGACGTTCTGCAGCAAGACGGGGTTCCCAAACTGGATGGCGTTTTCCATGATAAGCATGTAATCCGGCATTTGGAAGTCGATTACTTTTAAGCCCTGCGCAAATTCAAAGACACACACACACACACAACATGTGTAGTGAGTCAGGTGCGTTTTTAAAAAAAGTATTTTTCAAGATGATTAGATTTAAATATCAGCCTTCTGTGACATGATTTACCTTCTTCATCTCCATTTTCTTGATCCACTTGAGAGCTTGACCTTGTGGGTCCACCATCAGCGGCCATCTTGAAGCCACCAAAAACATCAACAACAACAATAACAATGACAATTGCTCCTAGGCTATAAACAGCCATGAAATCCAAATATGCAAATTGTGTGTAAATGCTGCGAAGCTGATGAAAATGCTTGAATCGGATGCTGTACAAAATGGCCAGTGGGTAAAGTGAGCGCATCCGAATTGGATATTTAATCGTCGCTGAATACTATACTCGCAGCATTTTTCACTGTAAGCCCGCGATGGAGTTCTGACCGGTTGCCGCGGGTGACGATGACGCCGTTCTCTGTGGAAAAGGCATCGGAAGGCAGGCCTTGAATATTCCAGTCCCTGACTGAGGTTGGGTTTGAGAGGAAAGTGGCAAAACTAAAGCCCGGGGTGCAAGGGATATCCTGGCGTTGGACCTGAGAAGACAAAAACGTCGGCTATTGAAAAGATGAGAAAAGTGTCACATTGTCATAATCCAACCGGGATGTTGTTTTGACCTCTGTCATCCAGATGTCAAGCAGCTCCACTCGATAGTTGGAAAGGAATGGACCCATATAGGACAGAAATGAAGCAGCGAGCAAACAGTCTCCAACCAGGTAGCCCATATTGTTTTCCAGACCCTGAAAGAAGAATGTTAGCTTGAACTCCCCAACCTGGTGAGTTGCGTGGAGGTCCTACCTTAACTGTCTCCTCCCAGCGGACACCCTCCCCCGCCAGGCCTTTCACCAGCTTGTCGGCTCGGTCCAGTTTCACTTCCATCTCGTCCGACCTCCTCTTCAAGTCCTCCTTGGTGGCCACTTTTTCCGCATATTGTTTGTTGAGGTGTGCCAGTTTGTCGCCCACCTACAGGCGCAGGGTGGGCGTCACATCGAGTGTTCCTTTTATAGTGCGGAGGGTATGTTCGTAAGCGGGTACCTCTTTGAGTTTACTCTCAGACTCGGCCAGTTCGGCTTGCTTTTTTGCCAGTTGGCTTTCGGCGGCATTGAGCAGCTCTCGTTTTGGCTCCACTACTCTGAAGACGCACCCGTAAACCTGCAAGGGGTCAACATGTCTTTGAGTTTGCTTCTGGGGGGCATATATTGTTGCTTCTGACAAAACACATACCTCCATGGCTCTGACCCACATGCAAAGCGATTTGGCGGCCAGAGATACTTTCCCAATGGTGTCTGGCTGGAAGTCGGGCTGCCTGCAGTAGTTGCCGATCCTCTTCAACACGCGATCCGAAATGTTTTCCTTGTCAAAGTTTATCAGGGTTTTGATGAAGTTGGCCTCCCCTGCCGGAGAGATTTCAAGTGAGCAAGACTACGCTGCGATTCTCACGCTGACATCATAGATGCCGGTTGAATAAAAAAATTAAAAATAAAACAAACAAACAGTAAATAACGAAATAGGGTAAATGTATGAATATATAGACAGATAAGTCGACAAATCAATAAATAAATAAATAAATACATACATACATACGTACGTACGTACATACGTACATACATACATACAAAAATAAATACATACATACACAAATACCGAAATAAATAGATAACTAAATATATCAATAAATCGATAAACAGACAGACAGATAAATAATAGTCAAATAAGCAAAAATCCAAATAAATAAATAAATAAATAAATAAATAAATAAATAAATAAATAAATGTATATATAGATAGATAAGTAGCCAAATAAATGCATACATACATAGATAAATAAATAGATACTGTGAGTAAAATTAAGTAGAATTAAATAAAAATAACTAAATAATAAATAAACAAACAGACAACAAAATAAATACATAAATAAATAAAATAGATAAATAAAAAACATGAATAAATAAATAAGCAGACA
Source organism: Hippocampus bargibanti (assembly GCF_051943395.1). Classification (NCBI taxonomy): domain Eukaryota; kingdom Metazoa; phylum Chordata; class Actinopteri; order Syngnathiformes; family Syngnathidae; genus Hippocampus; species Hippocampus bargibanti. The sequence continues at coordinate 25,146,676 of NC_142735.1, read as the reverse complement.
AGCCCTGCCCGCCTGATAATTCTTTCCTTGAGAGTTTTGAAAGGCACTTATAAATGAAATGTACTATGATGATGATGATGATGATGATGATTATTATTATTATTATTATTATTATATTTATTATTTTATTATTATTATTATTATTATTATTATTATTATTATTATTATTATAGGTCAGTAGGTGGGTAGGTAGGTGGGTAGTTAGGTAAGTAAACAAATAAATAAATAAATAAATAAATAAATAGAGATGAATGAATGAATGAATGAATGAATGAATGAATCACCCAGTTGTCTCTTGGCTTCTGCCCAGGTTGGCTCCTTGTTGAGAAGGGTCATGACTGCCTGCATCACTTTCTCCACCAGAGCAGGAGGACGACCGTACGACTTAATCTCGGTCATGTCCTTCTTGTTCAGAGACTCCAGAGCCTTTGTTGTAAGGGGGGGGCACATTTGAAGGGTCATACGCAGATTGGTACAATCTGAGACCGGCAATACCTTGGTGGCCTCATCCAGGGCCGGGAGGGCTTCATCTAACTCCTTCAAGGCGGTCTGTGCCAGTGCTTTGCACTGAGCCTCCTCCGCAGAAATTTTCTCTTTTTTGGCACTCACCGTCTAATTGCACACATGCAAATGAATCACGTCTTCATAACATGGGAATCCGGTTTTGGTATCCTACCTTCTGCTGCGAGTCAGCTTCCCTCGTCTGCTGTACGATGACTGTCAGGTACTCGTCGCATTCCTTCTGGTAGTCGGCCACCTGCTTATTGGCCTCCTCCAGCTGCACTGTCATGGCGGCTACCTTCTCGCCTGTGTCGCTGATCTTAAAAAGGCCGTTTTGTAGCTTGTTCACCTGCTCCCCTAGTACCTGCCGCTTCTCTCCCAGAAGCCTGAATAAAAACAAATCTTCATAGGGCGCAAAGCGAAACGGAGCAAGTCCATTGCGGTCTCTTACTTTTTATATCCTGACACCAGCTCCAAGTAGTTGGTGGGTGTCACATAATTATGTCTTTTCAGCTCCACCTTCATCTTGAGCGAGCCTTGCACCACCGACTGGTGCGTGGTCACAAAGATGGAGGCCACCTTGGTGTGGCTCTGAAAGGAACAAAGTGTGATGATTCTCCACCCATCCATCCATTTCCTACCATGTCCCAGAGACCTCCTGCCAATGGGACATCCCTGTACCACCTCACCAGCCTCCTACAGATGGCCGAGCCACTTTATCTGGCTCCTCCCTCGACCCTGAGCCCCTCCCGGGTGAACAGACTTTTCACCTTATCTTTAAGGGCCAATTTTATCCTGGATCTTGTTTTTTTTTGTCACATGATGATTTTGTACGGAAAAAAATTCAACCCACCCACAGAAACACACAAAACATACTACTTTATAGCTCTGAAGCAATGCATGCGTCTCACTCCCTCAGTAGATCCCAGCTCCAGTCCTTCCAAGTAGCGCTCAGCAACTTCCAGGAGAGCATCTTTGGGCCACTCACAGAACCAGTCTATGGTAGTGCAGTTAACGAGAGCCGGGTATTGCAGGATACGGTTTCTGGAAGTGACAAACAAGCCTGCTTAGTGATGGGAACTTCTGTTTTTTTGTTTTTGACTCCTTTCAATAGTTGCACCACCCAACGGAAAGAATGTTGGGGCACAGGTGAACATTGCAAGTATACCTGAAGGGGTCTCCCACCGGACTCATACAGAGAACAACGTGCAGGTTGCTTCTGACCCGCTCGATCAGGAAACTGAATAAAGAGTTGGGCGTTTCCAAGACATTCTCCTTCCTGGCTGAGTCAGACAGGGCGTTGCAGACTTCCACAAACTCGTCCTGCTTATAGAGATTAGGGACTTCTCCGGAGCTCAAGATGTTGTTGATGTCCTCCAGGAAGGATTCATCCACAATCTGGGTATCGTTGAATAGGAAGACTGTGGGCTTGCTGTCCACACCGGTCAAACGGTAGAGCTTCTTCACGTCTGGGATCAGAGGGAGACTATCCTAATTATGTTTGAGAGGATCTGGGAATGTCTGGAAGCTTCCTGGATCACCTTACCTTCTCTAAATTCGAGTTTACGGTACTGTTTGGTGATTTCCACCTCGAAGATTTGGTACTCGCAGATGGAAGCGGCCATTCTGGACAGGCTCTGTCGACCCGAGCCTCCGACGCCGACCAGCAGCATGTTGCCCCTCGGCTGGCTGATCACGCGGACCACGCGGGTTACTGCGAATCCAGCATGGAGAAACGTTGGCAGGAATCTAGCGACGGCCAGACGCGGCACTACTGCGGTCTTACTGTGCTCAATGGCGTCCCGGAAGAGGACCAGGTTCATGGGCACGACACCGGGCGTCAGGTTGTAGTCCTCCAGCTGGGTCTCCATGAACTTCTTAAGGCTTGACATGTCCAAGAGGTCTTCATACACTCCAGAGTCAGTGAGGAAATCACCTGACAGACACCAAGATAATCTCAGTAAAAGCTACCATGAGGCCCACGTCACTTGGTGACTTTATCGTACCAAATACTGGAGGTTGTTTATCGGGGCAGACATTGTGAAAAACGAGGTCAAAAAGGGAGCCCATCTTCTCCCCTAACAGTGTGATGAAGGCTTCCATGTCACTGTGGTCGATAAGTCGGTCGGAGAAAACCCTGAAATGCGTCATTGGACAGAGAGCATCAGACCACTTAGCAGCAATCAAATCTCTACAAGTGGGTGTAATACCTGAAGCACTCGTGGATCCACAATCTCACCATGTTGTTTTTATTGTCTTGGAACTCTGGGTGGGCTCTCAGTAGACCTTGAAACACCTATGGATCAAAGGCAGGAGGGACAGAAGCTGATACGTAGCTGCCATGGAGCTACACTGCAAAATCAGGATGGCATATGCACCTTTGAGATATCTCGGAGGTTGAAGAGGTAGTGCGTCTTGGCTGGAGTGGGAAGAAAACGTGCCGTAACAGAATAATAGAGTTCCAAAGTAGCTTGAGTTAGAATTTCTCCGACGGGCTTGAGGTCCTCCTTAAAAACTTGAAGCTTCTGGTTAATCATGGTGCTGAAGATGCGTTTGATTTGAGAGTCCTGAAAGAATGAGGTTTGTTCATTTTGCGGACTTGTAGATAATGCAAACTTGGGAATGGGGGGAGGGTGGCTTACATTGGGGAATGTCATGTTGATGAGGTTGAAACGACTTTGCAAGCGGTCAGAAATATGAGTCCGTCCTCCTCCAGGGGGCCCCATGGAGGCCAGTAGGGACATTTTCTAAAAAATGCATGCATTGGTTTGTTTACACATTCATTCATTCATTTTCATGTTTATCTGTATGTATTTATTTGTTTGTTTATTCATTCATTCATTCATTCTCCTGTTTATCAATGTATTTATTTCTCCATTCATCAATTCATCCATTCCTGAATTAATTGTTTATTCATTCGTTTGTTTGTTCATTCATTCACCTGTTTGGCTATCATTTATCGATCTGTTTATTTATTCACGCACTCATCAATTCATTCTGAATCTCCCCATCCATCTTCTTTTACCTTGACAAAAGTTGTCGTCTGTTTCTGACGGTCAAACCAAAAGCCGTAGTCGATCCAGAGGCGCATCAGCTCGAGCGGCGGTTGGGAGCCGAAGAGGTCGTGTGCCGGCATGTTGAGGTCGTCCAGGAAACACAGCAGGTCTTTGCCCCCCACGGGTACATACACACCTTTGGTCCTCTTCTCTAGGCGGCTCTCCACAATAGCCTGGATGTTGTTGGAGGTGGTCTGGACATCAACAGAAACACAGAGACAGTTGAATGTATTGACACTAGAACAGTCCTTGTATTGGATTGTACCGCAAATCGAGCGTCCACCAACCTGTGACGACATATTGATGGTGAGCGTGGACCACTTGCCGCTGTCCAGGCTATGCAAAACCCCGTGGACCACCGAGGTCTTCCCGGTTCCGACCGGCCCGGTCAGCAGCACCGGGTACTGAGCATTGACCATCGCCGTGACCAAAAAGTTGTAGCGAACCGTGTCTACAGTCGGAACCATAATTTTGTAGAACGGAGCGCTGCGGAGTGGTCACGGGGTTAGAAAATGGTGGTTTACAAGTGTTTTCCTCGCAACCAAAGTCCATCTAGATACTTACTTGGCATTGTATCGCCAGCCCTTTGGTAGTTTATTTTCAAACGGAGCCCAGGCTTTGGTTGTCATGTCGACGTAATACTCATAGACGGTGTCCTAAAGGATAGAAAGTGGAAAATCAGGACATTACCAAGAAAACGACTCAATTTTGAATGAATGAGCGTTCTTCTCATGCTCTAACTGTGACCTTGATAGGAAAGGTGCCATCTAACTCCCGCAGAAAGTTATCCATCCTCTTGCGGCCCTCCTCATTGACAGAGGCGCAAATGGACCAGATGAGGCTGAAGGTAAACCAGAGCTCCACAATCCGACCCAGGCTGTCTGCATCAGACATGTTCAACTGCGGGAGTTGGGGGTGGAGGAGGTCAGAACAGTTACTTTATTGGCAAAGTGAGAGGGCGCAACTATTTGAAACAAAGAGGAACCTTGCTCGCGGTCAAGGCGTCATAGAGGCGACAGAGAGACACAATGCCATTGAGTTCAGTGACGGGGATCAACTCCTTGCAGTTTTTCTTTTTGAAGATCAGAGTTTTCTCAATGAAAGTGTCAAACAAAGACTGCAGATGTGCCACCTCGGCCTGCGGGGAAAGAAATACATTTACTCATTCACTGCCAGACAATGTGCAAAAATGTATCCACTGCCGTGCCAGGGTTTTTGTAATTTTCACTCAAATTGCAGGACCCACAGAATATTGAGTTTCAGGACTATATAAACATTCAATGCAGCGTAAGAAACCTTACCCTCTTTTTTCATCAGCAAAAAAATCCTAAATTATATGGGTCTAGAGTTATCTGAGCTTGAAATGGCTGCACAAAATACAATGCAATACATACATATTGATTTATATAGGGCTTTAACAACAGCTGAAGCTGCAACAAAGTGCTAACATGGACAAAAGGCAAATGCTGCCTCCTCGGCGAAGGGAACAACATCGCCAGAGGTCTAACCAGCGCTTTATCGGCGCCCCCGCAAGAAAAACCAAAACCCCAACAAATTTGGAAATGGCGCTCCACGTCATATTTTTTTTTAAATTCGGGAATGGCAGTGAATGGGTAAAAAAGGCGACTTCCGCCGCATGGTGAGACCAAAATCACCGTTGTGTACCTTCTGGCGTTTTTCCAGCCAGGATTTGACGAAGGGCTTCCATCCCAGATCGACGTAATCATTGTAGACCATCCCGCAGCGGGAGACTGTTGCCGGAGACGCCTGTGCCAGGTTTTCCACTTCAAATAACAGTGACACCTGTTCGGGCATGGAAATTCTCTCGCCGTTGATGAGCGTGAGCACCTTGTTGTCGTCCATGACCGAGTTCATACTCTCGATCCACAGTGTGTCCACCGGCCCGTCAAATACGATCCACTTCTCATCTGGTTTGTCGTCTACACAGGAGTGAAGAGCAAAATCTGGTCGCACGTCCACTAATGCGAGAGGATGTTGTTTTTTTTTCTTTTTTTTCTGAAGTTCTCTATACCTGCACAGGCTGTTCTCATGACAGAGGAGAGGACTCCATCAGACCACTCGTTGGTGGCGAGGTCATTTTCGCCATACAGCTCCCCAAGGCTCATCGATTTGGGGTTGAGAGGATAATCCTTTTGCGCCACAAGAGGAGCCGTGAATGGTCATTGCGACGACGGCAAGAAAACAAAAAAAAGAAAATACCTGCACAAGCTCATAGCCCGGCATTTCCTTGTCGTGCATGGCGATGAGGGAATTTTTCAGCGTCTTCCACGTGACGGTTTTACCGCAGCCCGTCTTGCCCACCAGCATGGACGAATGTCGGGAGTTTTTGGTCTCATAAAGTTGGATGACCTTCGTCATTGTGAACGGGGTGACCTGCAGGCCTTTCTGACGAAGTTCCACCTGGATGGCTTCCTTGAGCTGTGAGACAAATGACAGCATGAACAAAAACAAAGTTTTTATTCCGCAGAGGAACGAAGCTCAGCCTACCTTCCCATAGTCGATAACAGGCGTTTCTACATCAGGAAACAAATCCTGGATGATACCAGAGAACAGCGGAAGATCAGCGGATGTCAGTTTAGCGATATTCATATCTTTCATGGCCATGAGCAGGACCTGAAGACAGAAAAAGTCCAAGTGAGGAGTGTATGGAAAATTGCAAACATCTTCATTCTGTAACTAAAAGACTCACTTCTTCACCAGGGACGTTCGGGCAAACACGTCGCTTCTTGCCTGCGTAGCGTAACAAGGAGGTGAGCGCACGGAGGCCAAAGTCGTAGTGGTCCTGTTTGGATAGCTGCTGCATGGCCAGGGAGTAAAGGGTGAAGACCTTCTTCGCCAGGAGCTGCCAAATAAGGGTCAGAAGGGAGGTGGATGTTTTCAACTAGAATTTAGAGCAGGAGTGGTCAAGTTTGGTCCTCGAGAGCCCACGTCCAGTCAGATGTCACCTTCATCCAACGATGAGGATCATAGTTAGCTCGCTGGAAAAGGGAGACATCTGGATAATGGCTCTCGAGGACCAGGCTTGTTTTATTCACGAGTCATTTCCATTCGTCCAACACCTTGCATTCATTAAAGCCCTCTCCAAACAGGATGATCTCAGCAATTAGAGTAGAATCCGGCACCACCATTGAGATTGGTCGGAACATGGATTTAAGGTTATCTGGAAGCTCGGAACGACCGGCGTAACCTTAAAAAAAAAAAAAAAAAAAAAAAAAAAAGAATAGAAATATCAACAGAGTTCATTTTCAGGAAAGCACTTCCTCAATTGTTGACCAACCAGGATTCATTGTGATAAAAACACCACAAGATGCCACCAAGGCAATGTTGTGTTCCTCAAACTGGAACCTGGTTTGTAGCGCAGAGAGGGCGGATAGAATGGACAGGATCTGCTGAGCCACCACGGATAGCACCTCGATGTTGATTCGGTTGAACTCGTCGAAGCAGCCCCACGCTCCCGTCTGGAATTGGTCATTTGGCAACGTGGCGCCAGGATGCGCAACCGAGGTATACAACTCGCTCTACGACGGACTTCCTACCTGCGCCAGGCCGGAGAACATGCGGCCCATGGACTTGTAGTCGAGTCCTTCAGAGCAATTAATGACGATCACGTACATCCCTAAACTCTTGCCCAAGTCTTTTGTGGTCTCCGTTTTCCCGGTGCCAGCGGGCCCTTTGGGAGAGCCGCCGCGATGCAGATGGAGCGCTGTCGTCAGGGTCATGTAACACCTGAGGCATGTTACCTGAAATATATAATTCACCGTCCTCTCTTTTTGAGGATCCACTTTAGATTGTGAGTTTGCTACCTGTCAGTAAGTGGCGTGATGACAAGGCGTCCAGAATTCCCCAAGTACTCATATCCATACGTGAAATGCGTGTTGGTTTGTCGGATGATGCAGTTATTCAAATCCTGTTGCCGGAGACAAACAAATAAACGTTCAAGGTTCGCGGATGTATTCTCGCCGGTGACCGGAAGGCAAGCGGTGTTGCTCAGAAATCTATCACAAGCCCCCTACTTTTATTAAAAGAGCAGCAAATGTACGGCACCTTCTCCCAGTAGAGTCTCAGCTGGCAGAGCCACTCGAATGCGTTCACATCGTTGCAACCCCCCTTGGCCAGCTTAACGATGACATCCCGAGCGTGAACCTCCACCGTGACCAGGGCGACGATCTTCAGACGCAGCACCTTGGACAGGTTGCTACGGATCATATCGGAATATCGCCTAAGCAGGGACACCTGGGCATGGAGGGGGAAGGAGAGGGTCAAGCTTGCAAGGTCATTGAGTCTTGCTGTGTTTGGAAACCCGCATCTCTTGTCACGGCCATATAGGAAGGAATGAAACCAGTAAAAGTTATGCGAGGCAGTGCCAAAAACGCACCTGTTTCTTCATCATGGTTTTCAGGGGACCCTTGTCTTCCGTCTCCTTGCAGCTTGCAAGCGACTGGGTGACATCGGTCGTCCACTGGATCTGGCTGGCTGTAATGAGCATCTAAGGATACAAAGTACCATATTTTCCACACTATAAGGCACATTGGGTTATGAGGCCCACCTTCAATGAATACCCTATTTCGTAATTTTTTCACATCTGGGACGCACTGGAATACTGGACAAGGAACTGCCAACAAAACGGTGTTGAGGGTAGGGGTGGGGTAGAATTTATTTATTGATTTCCTGATTATCTGTTTTCGTGCATTCATTTCAATTTTCACCATTTCAAAATGGAACTGTATAGTGCCACTTAGCAGTTTTTTGGACGACGATACTAGTGCAGCGTGTTCTACCGGAAACAAATTCCTTGTGTGTTCTACATGGCAATAAAGATGATTGACATATTTGAAAAACATATTTAATAAATCAGTGAAACAGTTCACTGAACCAACAGCAAGTTATAAAAAATGACCCGAGGAAGGAGGCCATTTTGGGATCAACTGTTACCGTAATGACCATACACAAGGTGCACTGAATTTTTAGACTCACTGTGAGTTTTCAGTGCGCCTTTTAATGGTGAAAATACGGTACAAGAGAATCAATACTAGTAAAAGTGATAATGTTACCTGTCCCGGCCAGTCTTTAGACCACTTGTCCCGCTGGCTTTTCATTTTCTTGAGTGCAACCATGCAGTCGTACAGGGAATTCTTCAAAGTGGCGCGCATGATCTTCTCAATATCGCACAGCCAAATCTAGCGAAAATACGAGTTGTCCATCTCTCATTTTAAAATTTTCCACCGCGAGTGGTCTTATTCACAGCTATCGCACCTCCACAGGCTTGTCCAATGGCACTGCCTTAATAAATTCCACCAGCTCTCCATCCGAGGAGAACATGGCAGTGGCATCTAATCTTCTGGCCACCTGCGAAAGGCAATGGCAGTGTTTCGACCGATACAACGTATGCAATCATCTTGTCTTATTGACGCAGGTGACTTGCCTTTTCTGTGCGCAGGCTCTTGATGTTGTCAAAACACTTCTTGAGATGAGGCTGCATGGCCAGCGGGTTCTGGGACTGCCCCAGGATCTCCAAAACGTCATCGTTTGACAGGAAGTAGAACCGTGGGAAAATCTGCCTCTTGGTCTCCAGGTACATGTCCAGGGCCTTCTGGATCTCCTCCAGCTTGGCATTCATGTTGGATAACGTCTCCTGCAAGCCTAGCGAATCGCAGGCCAGATAAACAAATCTATTTTGTAGTTCGATTCAAGTTAAGGCATACAATGAAACCGTTTTGAAATACCAGGATGGTGTGTTCCCTGCAGGGCGTTGTTGTTCTCATGGAATCGGGTCATGATGGTCTTCCAACTGGCACTAACGTCTTGGAATTCGTTGCACTCTTGCGGCAGCTGCTCCCTTATATCCTTTCCTTGAAAAATATTCTGTTGCAGTGGAAGAACGTTACGTGAAAACGCCTCAAAAGAGTCAAACGGCAATGGTGGGAGTCGGGCCATCGTTTTGGAACCTCAAGATAGATCCACTGGCGTTGCACCGTGAGCACCATTTCGATGATTTCCATAACTTGGGAGAGCTGACGTTCCCAAGTGTCCACTTCCTTGTCAAAAGCTTTGACAAATCGTGAGGCCTTCATGGTGGACAAGGTCACCTGGTTGTCTTCCAAGGCCTGGAAAACATCCTCCGTGCCCCTGCAAAGATATATTTTCTCAGATCTCCCGGCTTCCACATTTCATCTCACGGCCTCACCTGAGACGAAAGTGGCCTTTGTCTTTGTAAGGTATAATATCGAGGATCATATCCTCCCACGTTTTCACGATCTCTTCCAGACCCTTTAAGAGAAATACATCAAAAGTTTTGACATGCCAGCTAGAGGCAAATCTTCTCCATCTCGATTCAGGTCAGTATGAGGCACCTGTTCTATGGAGAGTTCCTTGCTGGCGGCCCCGGAGATCTCACAGATCTTGTCTGCAAACTTATCGAAACCCAGCGAGATGATCTTCTCTAAGTTGAAATCTTTACTGGTGTGGTCAAATGAGCTCTGCACGTGTTCACAGATCTGCTTCCAGTGTCTGGAGGAGGCAGGGGCATTATTTGAAAACTTGGACTAGGATGGACTTAATACACAGAGACTTGGTTTTAAGAGACTTTACCTTTCTCTCATCGCCGGGTTCCTCATGTCACTAATAAGGGGGATGATTCTTCTGAATTGGTCAACCTTTTTTTTGGATACGTCCACAATGTCCCAGTTTTTATCCTGCCAAGCAAAAATAACTAAATAAACACAAAGTCCAAGTCGAGTCACGATCACATCTCACGGCATTCCATGAAGTCGTACCCTGAGCTGTCTCTGGAGTTTGTGTAGGATTTTATAGATTTCCTGAGCTTTGCTCTCCATGTTCTCAGTGCGAAGCGTGGTAAACTGACCCCCCTTCCATTCGTTCCAGTTGGACTCCCACTCCTGCGTGATCTCCCACACCTGCTGCAAGAAGTCCATATCCTGTGGCACAGAGTCTAAATCAGTCGCTCGTTCTCTGGGAATGAAATCAATTGATATCTCAGACCTTCTCCAGAGCCTGTATGGTTTTGGATGGTTCCTGCTCTATTTTGAAGAAGCTCAAGCCCTTCAGAATGAGGCTCTCCTCCTCTTTTAGCTCCTCAAGATGTTTGTGGTGATGGCCTGTTATCCTCAGGGCCACGGCGGTGCCAATGGCAGGATCAAATGGACCTAGGCGACGAAAGAAGCATACAGTGTTGGTCAGGTTCCAAATCTCAGGCACGCAGAAGAAAAGAGGAAACCTAAAGTGTAGAACCTGTGGTGTTGAACTCCTGGACAGCCAAATGGATCTTTTCCGTTAGTTCATCAGAGGAGCTGAGAAAGTCGCTCTTGAAATTCTGCTTTTGTGCTTCCAGATTGACGTCGCTGTCCTCGAGAACCTGCTGGAACCAGTCCCACTTGGTGTTCAGCGTGCCACGTAGGTCCTGAAGCTAAAATGGCAAAATAAACAAACAAACAAACAAACAAGTGAACAAACAAATCAATAAATAAACATATAAATACATGCATAAATAAATCGGTAAATAAATAAATAAATAAATAAATAAACAGATAAATACATACTGTACATAAATACATCTATAAATAAAAAAATAAATATACACACAAATGAATAAATTATTGGGTGAGTGGATGAATAAACAAATACATAAATAAATGGGTGAATGAATGAACAAATAAACAATGGGCAAATAAATAAACACACAAATAAATACACAAATGAACAAATATAAAATGAATGAATGAATAAATATACATTTCTTGATAGCCAGTTCCCGTACGGCGACTGCTTACTGTCTGATCCAGAGGGAAACCATACTTATCCAGAACAGCAAACTGTTCATGGATTAGGACAATGTCAGCCTCTGTCTTGGCCAAATTGCTCTGGAAGGACTCCAGGAGTTTGAGGCTCTCACTGAGCTCCGCTAGAGTCGTGTTGGGTTTGCTCAACCTCAAAACATCCAAACAAAACAAAGTCAGCAAGACCGCCCCCATAGAAAGTAAAAGATCCTTGAGTCCTTCTGTTGTCAGCCTTTGATGACACACCTCTTGGCATTACGATTCATGGAGGCGTGCATTTCTTTGAGGGCGCTGGCAGCAATGCGGACGAGGAGCTGCATGAATTTGGTTTGCCACTGACTGCAGTGCTGCACCAACGACGTCTTGAGCGGCGAGCAGTCCAACACAATGAAATGGAAGTTTGTGACCGTCTCTTCCTGCTGGATACTCGTTTCTATTTCTGTGTACCTGAAGTTCATATTGGACATTTTAACCTTTGGTGACAAAATGACGAAATTCGGCGAGTGGGAAAATGCAGGGATTACCTGTGTATATCTGCATCGAATGAGGCGACTGGTTGATTCAGCTTTTGGTAACGTTTGATGTAGGAGTCCTTGTTGGTTTCCCAAATATCCCTGTATTTGTCCCAGGTTGTCAAATACTCCAATAGATGGCTGGCAGTGGCTGCCATCCCCGCGCCAACCGCAGCTTGTATACCTTTTATTTCCTCGTCATTCTCTAAACAATCAAGAAAAAGCAAAGTTAGAAAACCAATTCTGTGGGTAACTGGCGGACAAAAACGTTGACTGAAACCGATGTTGATGTGTATGGGATTCTCGTGGGAATGTTCGCCAGAGAGCAGCTCAGGGAGTCGCTTGAATTTAGAGATGGTGCTGATGAGCTGAGGTAGGATGTCCACAATCTGACCAAGCTCTCGGAGCGACGGGGAGAACTCAACCTGTCCGTCAGATACATTAACACAGTGAAAGACAAAATAAAAGCAAACGTGAGGACTTAAAGCCTTGTTTGCGAAAGCGAATTTTCGGAAAGGATAAAAGATAGCGAATAAGGGACAGTGGCCATTGCAGTCGATAGCTCATCATGTTTTCGGGTTACAAGGGTGTATGAAAAAGTTTAAATGTGTGTGCCCGTTTGTTACATTAAAATAAATGCCAGTGTGGATCAATGTCAGAAAAACGTTGCCCGTACCCTGAGTTCGGCTTTAGGGTCCGGCTGACGTAGTGACACCAGCACTCGGAACAAAGGAGTGGGCGAGGACTTGCGGTCTCCGTTAATGGCCTGTGCTAACTTCTGCATGGAGCGCTTGACGTTGCTGCGTAGGGCCTGCTCCAGCATGTGGTCCACTTTCTCCGTGTATCTGACCCAGTGCTCTTGCACCTACGGCAACCAGAGTCACACCCCCATTCATTGCAACCTTACGTCCATGTGACGTCAAGTCCAAAATACATGACCGTCTTGAGACAGTACTTGTTCAAATGCAGGGATGAGTAAAGGAATATGAGTGATGAGACCGAGGTTATTAAAGTTCACAGAGACTAATGGAAAAAAAGACAAAAAAAGTACAATCATGGAAAGCCTTTTTGTTGAAGAAATAAAATGATGACAACCCATTAAAAAATACACAAATGAATAACTTACATTTATAAAAACGTACAAATGAATGTAATTTGGCTTGGCTGAACAAAAGAGAAGGAAGGCTGTTTGAGAATTGTAGTTTGCTATCTTGCCCTCTACTTGGGGATCTTTGACAAACAGTCCATACGTTAAACAAACCAATAATTAAATGAATACAATAAACAAACAAACCAGTAAACAAAAAAAAGCTTCATAGCTAGCTGGAACGATAGAGGGAAGGAGGGAGGGACGGACGGACGGACGGACAGATAGTCATCATGAAATAAAAACTAACTACAATAAAATATTCCAAATTATCAGAACACAGGTACAGACCTCGGCCCCATCTTTTGAGAAGGTGTTGTGGATGTTGGTCATGATGTCGACAGTGCGCTGAAGTGCAGAGCGCATATGTTCGTGCTGTCGTTGCCGGTGAGTTCTCTGGTCGTTCTCAAACTCCCAATTCCTGACAGGGATGACAAACAGTGCGGGTTCGTGGTGGAGGCTCAATATCTTCAAGGATTTTGGTCAAGCAGTGCGGGTTGCGGAAAGCAAAGTCACCTGTATAGGGTCTTGCCGTCCAGCCGAACAAGGAGCGTTTCGCTGATCTGGCGACAGAGGTTAGTGATGGTCAGATTGGACGCTTTGTAGCCGTCAACTATCACCTGCACCTGCGGCAGAAAGACGCAGGGGGACCACGGTCAACTCATCCGAACATTAAATCGAGAAGCATTAAGCAACTGTGACCTTGGAAACGTGTAAGAGGCAGTCCTTGACAAAGGTGCTGGAAGAAATTTTAAACATCCAGTAGAGTTTAGTGAAGCCTGGCTGGATCTTTTTGTCAAGGATGTGGATTTTCTTGGAAAACAAACCCAGCTCTATGGGAGTGAGCATTCCGATGATCCTGTCGCAAACAAGTTTGACACACGGTAAAGAAAGGGCAAAATGGCGCTTGGGGGACAAGGACTCGCTGGGTTGTCTGCTGACCGGTTGTAGTCCCGAGCCAAGTGCAGCGCTCTTTCCCTGAGGCATCGGAGACCCTCGCGTTCCTGATAAATCTCATTGACAAACTCTGGGATGTCAAATTTTTGCCGGCTCCATAATGCAATCTCAGCAAAGAGGGTCAACAGGTTACTGAGAGGGAAACACAGGCAATTAGAAACGGCACTTGATATTTGGCGGTGCTGATTTTGTAGTTTTCTTTTTTTCAGGGCCCCACTAGTCAAAGTTGACCTCGATCCTGTTGTCCTTGCCGTGCAACAAAAGTGGGCGCTCCAGCTTCTTCACATACTGAAGCTCCAGACTCTGATGCCACTCGGCAAACTTCTGCGTTACAAAATCATTCAGATTGCGAATGGATTGGTCGTAGTTGACCAGTACTTGCCTGCAGCTGTGTGACTCGGCCTCAATGGGGATTTTCTTGAGCACCTATTTGGGGAAATAAAGAGAGGTGGGAGTCATGACATGAGTGGCGCAAGCGGATTTTTTGGGGGACTCACCCCCATGAGGCTTTCCAAGTGGAATTTCACAGCCCTTGCTCGGTGTACTCGGCCCGCCAATGGTGGCATATATTCCGGGATTAACACCGTTTTGCGATCAATTTGCTTCATGTTCGTATTCATCTCCTTTTTGAAGATGCCGTAGATACCATCCACCATCTCCTCGATTTTGTTCCTAATGGACTGTGGATACGAGAAACTGTATTTTTATTGAGTTGGCTTTGCAAGTCGTTCAAGGTCGACCGTGCGCACCGCTCTCGGGGACTCACCTTTCGGGCCGTTACAGTTTTAAAAATGTCCATCAGCCGAAGACCTTCCTCTACGGAGTTGACGGTCTTGAACACAGCGGTGATCTGGCTTTGCAACATGATGTCCAGGTCTTTTAAAAACGCCCGGAACCTGAACACAGACCAACAACCGTGGGGTATTTTGGCTTCTCTACGCCGCCAAGTGGTGATGTTCCTACTTGTTGAACTCAATGTGCCATGCAGTGTTCTCCACCTCCAGGATGCCTTGGTCTACAGAGCGCAGGACCTGAAGACCATGCTGAAACTTGGTCTCTATCTTCACGAGGGAGAGGGTGAGTTCCGGACCTTGGTAGCCACTAAACCACGGCAATGGTCTCTGTTCGCCATCTTCCCAGCGGGCAAACTGCTGCTGGCTGTCGCACACCTAAGCATAGCGCAGAACGGACAGTTTGGAAAGATTCGGAGTGGTGATCCAAATGTGGAATTTACCTCAAGTAAGTCTTTCATCCTTTGAATGCAGGCATCGATAGGGACAAAAATATTGGTTTGGTCCAATAGCCAGCCATTTTTAGATTTCCTTTTAAAGCGGGCAAAGATGTGATTTCAAAAACAGCACGAGAATACCAGCCGGCCTTAAATTGGATTGATCTTATTCGTCTTACTCGTGGTGCACCTCGGAGACACGCAAGTACATGTCCTTCCAGGTCATGCAACACTGAATGCAATCAATGAGGTCTTTCTTGCTGGAGATCACGTAACCCTCAAAGATCCTGTCTAGGGAGATGGTCTTGATGCACAGGTGGATGATCTCATAACTCATCTGCATTCACAAGCACAGTACAAGGTTTCAAATGGGGTGCTAGTTGAATGTTTAAATCTTGACTTGAGACTTATTTTAACGCTTTAAACATTTTCTGTATTTTCCATACACACACCTTCAATGAATTCTACTTGTTTAAATACTTCCATATACAAAATATGCTATATTATAAAGTGCAACTTCAATGAATGACATTTTTAAATTGTGCCCATATATAAGGCACACCCTCAACAAATGACATATTTAAACCTTTTTTCCCTATATAAGGCGCACCAGAGTAAAAAGGGAACCTTCAACGAATGACATATTTTAAAACTTTTTCAACATAGACCCTTCCAAACTTACGAATAAGAAACGTTCCAAATGGTCGTTCGTAAAGTGAATTTGTTCGTAAATTGCTTCAGTATGTATGTTCAAAGGACAACCGACACCATTTTTTTTGTTTCCTAACTGACAACATTAAAACGTTTTATAGCAAACAAAACACCCAAAACACTCAGGCTGATATTTTTAGTGAAACGCAAAACACCAATAAAATGACTTAAAGTGTCCCAAAACTGCCACAAATTAACTCCCGCCCCCTTGTTTGTGACGTCACTATGGGTCACACACTGCCTTACTCCAGAATCAAAACAATGGCTTCAGAGAGTTCAGATTCGGAAAAGATGCTTTGCTTTTACTCATGCAGTTATGAATATGATTCAAATAGTTCTGAAGAAGAAAGCATAAATGTTTGCAAATGATGAAAGAAGTCCTTCCGTATCAATTCGAGCCGTCTGCAAGCGATGAAACCGGTGAATATCTGGACTCAGTTGTAGCACGCAGAAAATACACAAGATGGCGCACAAGCTCTGTTGGAAATGGGCTGATTTGTCCGCTGGGAATTTGTGTAAACTTACACCTTCTTTATGCGTGTTACCACAATTGGCTGTGACACACAACGATTCACCACCGTCTTATTTATGTAGTTGTCCTTCTATTTTTGCAATCAACACCGTATTTTCAGATGAAACAAAGTACCCAAAATGCATTGTGTGTCGCTTTCTCGGTCAGGGGCGTTCCGAATGTGACGTCACTTCGCGCACCATCATCAACTCGAAAACAAGACTTCATGAATATTCAGTGCGACTTCTAAAACGTAAAATACAGCTATATGCGGTAGAATCTTTGTAAAACACGCTCAGTAGAAGTCATTTGAAGTGATTTTACAAATTATGGATGCAACTTGTCCAGAGGTGACATCAGAAAAACGTTTTATAGCATCTAAAATACCCAAAACACACAGGCTGATATTTTTAGTCAAATGCAAAACTCCAATAAAAATGACTTAAAGTGTCCGAAATCTGCAAAAAAATTGAGCTGCGAATTGGGCATTTTCAGAAAGTCCCGCCCCCAGTTCGTGACGTCACGCCAAGACGTCTTGCCTTGCTCGAGAGTCAAAACAATGGCTTCAGATTCGGAGAACATGCTTTCTTGTTACGCATCCAGTTATGAATATGATTCAAGTAGTTCTGAAGAGGAAAGTATAAGTGTTTGCAATCGATTAAAGAAGGTCTTCCGGGTCATTTTTTTTTGTTCTGTAGCCACAAAGGGACATAAGTCTTCTTGTGCCGGTCCTAAGCCCAGATAAATACAGAGGGTTGTGTCAGGAAGGGCATCCGACGTAAAATCTTGGCCAAAACAAACATGCGGATCAAACCTCTAAAGATGGAGGACACTGATTTGCTGTGGCGACCCCTTGAAGGGAAAAGCCTAAAGGAAAAGAAGAAGACTAATGTGTAGCGTCACATAAAATGCAGAAGATGGCGCCAGAGCTCCGTTGGAAATGGTTTGATTTTTCAGCTTGGAATTTTTGGCAGCGAATATCAAATAGTTGTCCCGGTGTAACAGACAAGGATTCACCATTGTGTTATTTATGTGTTCTTCTAATTTCGCCATCAACACGGCTCAACACGAAGTTTTCAGACCAAACAAAGTATTGCAAAATGCATTGAGGTGATGCAAGGTATGTCCTTTCTCGCTCAGAGCGTTCCTTCAGTGACGTGACGTGAGGACTCGTCACCAACTCAAAAAAAAGACTTCCGGAATATTCAGCACGAGTCTTAAAACGTAAAATATAGCTATATGCGGTGGAATCTTTGTAAAATATGCTCAGTAGAGGTCATTTGAAACCATTTTACAAATTATGGACACAACTTGTCCGGAGACGTCGGTTGTCCTTTAAAGCTTATACAAGTATGTTTAAGGTTCATATAAGTATGTTTAAAGGACAACCAACATCACTTTTTTGTTTTTTAACTGACATCAGAAAAACGTTTTAGAGCATCTAAAATACCCAAAACATGCAGGCTGATATTTTTAGTCAAATGCAAAACACCAATAAAAATGACTTAAAGTGTCCAAAATCTGCAAAAAATTGAGCCGCGAATTGGGCATTTTCAGAAAGTCCCGCCCCCAGTTCGTGACGTCACGCCAAGACGTCTTGCATTGCTTGTGAATCAAAACAATGGCTTCAGATTCGGAGAATATGCTTCTTGTGACACATCCAGTTATGAATATGATTCAAATATTTCTGAAGAGGAAAGCATACATGTTTGCAATCGATTAAATAATTATATGTGCCATTTTGAGGCAACATTGGGGGAAAATCTCTCACCCAAAAAAAAGAGGCACAAAATGGCGACCTCCAGTGGCCACCTCCGCTTCCACAGGCTGATAAATTCCTTATATGGAGCTTGGATGCCCTCTTCTGGCGGCTTTTGGGTGCAACACGGTTCTCAGACCAAACATGTACAGCAAAATACATTGACGTGATGGAAGGACTGCTACAATGTGTCTTTTTTCGGTCAGGGGGCGGTCCTTTAGTGACTTCGCATACGGACTTGTCACCAACTCAAAAACAAGACTTCCTGAATATTCAGAGCGAGTCTTAAAACGTAAAATATAGCTATATGCGGTGGAATCTTATTAAAATATGCTCAGTAGAAGTCATTTGAAGCCATTTTACAAATTATGGACACAACTTGTCCGGAGATGTCGGTTGTCCTTTAAAGCTTGTATAAGTAACCTTTTATTTCATAAAATATATGCTCTATAAAGATATGTGCATGCATAACTGGAGAGAATACTACATGTTACTACAAAAATGGTCGTATGTACCATTGTTCGTAACTTGAATGTTTGCCAGTCGGGGAGCGTCTGTATAAACAGCACCGGATTGTAAAGCGCACCTTCAATGAATGACATATTCATACAGTTTTCCATATATAAGGCGCACTACAATATAAGATTTTGAAAATATTGAAGAGTGCACCTTATAGTGCAGAAAATACGATAGCTGAAACCACATGTAGAATGAAAACCGCCAGGCTTATTCCCAACGGCTGTGTTTTGGCCTGTTTTACTGCCACTTCTGCAGACTTCTCCCCCCTTCTGGATTGTACAACCCTGTGGTATTTATTTGAATTGGTTTCATGATCCAGCTCGATACAAACCAGCTCAACTTGACTCCTATTTAAAAAACGAGGCTGTCACACCTTCAGGAAGAGGCCCGTGATGCGCTCTTTGGTGTTGTAGTGGGTCGAGTTATTCCAGATGATGCGAATGACATATAATATGTGCTGCAGTTTTGGAGCAAGTTCGCTGATAGGGGTGGTGTGCAATTCTTCACAGGGCTCTGCTAGTAAGGACAGGAAGTTCAGGTTGGACTGCGCTTCCATGGATGAATCCTGCGCACCGAAGAATATCGTTAGTTTATGTTTGACAGCTGCATGAATGACTGGGTGAAAAATCGAGGACTCCACCTGTAGTTCTGTGACTAATTTAAAGAAGCGCTTGACATAAAGCGAGTTGGCCAGCTCCAACATTTTCTGAATGTGCCTAACTCCTGGTTTCTGGAGCTGCTTACTCATGTCTCTGAGCTTTTTGGAGTGTCTCTCCCAGTACGTTATCTCCTGGAGGAGGCCGCTATTGTCGCTCCTGGACGTTTCTTGGATATTTAGCAGCTCCTTAATCTGGTCCGACCAGTGGATTAAAACAGCTAAAAATGAAAAGGAGGGGAATAAAATTAATCCACATACAGTCAACCGTTTTGAGTTGTATCATGTAAATCCTTACATTCCATCCTCTGCACGAGACGGGTGTCCTTGCTGCCCTCCTCGGCGCTGTCATTCAGGCCTTCCATTGGAATGTACAGCACTGTTTTACCTTCTTTCTTACTCACACTGTCTGTTCAAAACGAGACACACAAGGCATGACACACTGGAGTCTTAATATGCTAACACGAAGGGTGAAACAGTGACCGTATTTTCTGAATTTAGGCACGCCGAAAAGACTTTTTTTTTTTTTTTTTTTTTTTTCAAAAACTGACCATGCACTTTATAATCCAGTGCACTTTGTATATGGAAAAACGTTTACAATGTGTCATTCATTGAATGTACGCTTTACAATCTGGTGCATCTCATATATGGAAAAAGTTTTGAAATATGTCATTTGTTGAAGGCGCACCTTAAAATCAGATACACCTTACATATGGAAAACATTTTGAAATATGTCATTCATTGAAGGTGCGCCTTATATGTTGAAAACATTATCAAAAATGTCATTCATTGAGGGTGCGCTTTATAATCCAGTGTACTTTATATATGTAAAACGTTTTGAAATGTCATTCATTGAAGGTGCGACTTATAATGTGGTGCACCTTATATATGGAAAACGTTTTGAAATATGTCATGCGTTGAAGGTGCGCCTTAAATATGGAAAATGTCTTGAAATGTCATTCATTGAAGGTGCGAATTATAATGTGGTGCATCTTATCCAAGTATAAGTTTTGAAATACAGTAAAGTCTCGTTATATCGATATTCTAGGGAGTCCGAAAAATATCGATATAACCGGGACTATCGATATATCCGACTCTGTTTGCATGTAATTTTCTCCGTGCGTGCATAGAAATAGTATCGATATAACCGGGACTATCGATATATCCGATATCGATATAACGAGACTTTACTGTATGTCATTAGTTAAAGGTGCGCCTTAAAATCTGGTGCGCTTTACATATGGAAAACGTCTTGAAATGTCATTCATTGAAGGCTCGATTTATAATACGATGCATCTTATATATGGAAAAGCTTTTGAAATCTGTCATTCATTGAAGGTGCGCCTTAAAATCAGGTACGCTTGACATATGGAGAACATTTTGAAATATGTCATTCATTGAAGGTGCACTTTATAATATGGTGCGCTTTATACAGTATGTTGAAATCATCATAAAATATGTCATTCGATGAGGGTGTGCTTTATAATCCGGTGCGCCTTATCTATGGAAAACATTTTGAAATGTCTCAGTAAGACTTTAGTTTGCTGACAAAGTTTCTTGGATAAGAAACGAAACGTCCGACACCTTCAAAGAAGTACAGATGACAGCTGAAGAAACCTTTTCATCGATTTTGAAATGTCATTCATTGGAGGTGCGATTTATAATGCGGTGCACCTTACATACGGAAAAAGTTTTAAAATACTGTATGTAATCAATTGAAGGTCCGCCTATAGTTCAGGAAATACAGTAATTGAAATCAAATTGACATCCCATTGTCAAAAAATATTTCACAAGATTTGTTTTTAAATCACATGCTTAATCGCAATATCGAGGAACATTTTTATCAAAATTGCCGTGTCGTAATTTCCAGTATATGATGACAATCAAGACTAGTTTGTACCTGTGAGGGTGGCCAGATAGGTGTGCATGCCATTGATGTAGTTGTCCTTGATGCCTGCTTCCCATTCGCTGCTGATGTCAGATTCATCCGAATGCAAACTCATCACAAAGTGAAGCAAGCTCTCGGTAGGGTCACCCAGCACCGTGCTGTATTCCACTTCTTCATAAAAGTTCTCGGGAGTAATCGGTGCTCCTGGCTCACGGATAAAGTAGGCCAGCTGCTCCACCACCTGAAATGAAAAACATCTTTTCTAATGCCTGTTCAAATGAAACTGAGCCGAGTTCAGAGTGCAGTGAGCCACTTGACCTGTGTCGGAACGTTGTATTCAACTTGCAATGTCTCGCTTGCGTCCAAGTAGACCACCAAGATAGGAATAGAGGTGTCCTCAATGAACCGCTCAAGTGACTTCATATTTTCCTCCAGCCACGATTCGTCGGTGACACCCGAAATATCCACACGACGGATGAACTTCTACGAAGGAGATGGAGGGAACGATCAAAATATACATATTTTTCAAAACGGAAAAGACAACAACATCTAAAAGCCAAAGCCAGTTTCACCTTGCAAACCTTCCTTAAGATCTCTAAAGGATCTATTTGTACAATGGGCTCGAGGTCAGTGGCCTCATCATTGCCGTCAGTCTTCTCTTCATCGCCGTTTTTGTTCTCTTCGTCTTCGTTGAGGTCCTTATTCTCTTGGACATTCGCGTTGTTCTCTATGTTGTCGGGATTTGCGTCATCAGCGGTGACATCCATGCCTTCATCGTTTGCAAGGGTCTTATCTTCATTGTTATCATTGATGGTATTTGCAGATTCCTTCTCCTGCAAGGGAACTTAAACAGTCGGGTTTGCACATCAATTAGCAGAGAGGAAAATGAAGAGAGAGAACATAAATTAAATATGATGGCGTGACTAGAAATAGACCCATATGGTATTTGGAGTGATAGAATGTAAATACTAACCAGCATCGTTGTCATCGGTAGGTTCAATGTTATTTTCGTTGTTGTCATCGTTGTTTTCAATGTTTTCTTTTGTGTCTTCCTTTTCTTGAGCGAGAACTTAAGAAATCACAAGAGAACACAATAAAAAAAATCACCAGAAGAATAGAGGAAACACATATTTCACATAAAAACGTTATCTGGAGAGTACTCGATGCAATTTACCAGCATCTTTGTTGTCACCCTCACCCTCAGGTGTTTCCGTGACATCTTGGCTTGACGACATCGCTTAGCATTTACACACAATTTCACTTCTGCATAACAAGAGAAAACAAACACCTCAAAGACAACAGGAAAGCAGAACAAAATGAGAAGCATTCATTGAAACTCACACTCATGTGAGACGTGAGATTTGTTTCGAGCGACGCGGTACAATAGGCGCGTCAACGTCACCATAGTAACCATACTAAACAAGACAACTTCAAGTTGTCTTCCATTTACGATGGTGCTTTTAATTTGATTTAATCCACAATTAAAAATAAATCATATTTTAGAAAAACGGAGGCGAATTTTTATGTCGGACGTGCAAAACCACCCCATACAGAGCAAATGTTCACAACTTTTTACACACATACCCTTTCAGAACGTTCCCGTACCACTTTATCACTTTTCATTGTGAAAAGGTTTCGTTTTAGGCTTCGAACAAAACGATTTGACAAAGCTAATTTCTGGAATAGTTGCAGGTGTTGGGCGCTCCATTGCCAGGCACTGAGCTCGCGGTGACGTCATAAACATGTGCTGTCAACGAATTATATTAACTAATGATGTCAACAAGTCGCCGAGTATTTCCAAGCAAAATTCGATTTATTTTAAGACAACATTTTGTTTACGAGGTGAAAAATTAATATATACCCAGAGAGGAAATATACCGTATAAAGAATTGGCACTGTAATGGTTTCAATTATTGTGTACATACGAACAGTACAGGAAAATAAATAAATAAGCAGTTTGCAAACGTGTATTTCAACGACAGATGAAATCAACATTACCGCAAAAAAGCACTCTATTTAATGTTTAATTACTTTGTTAAACCAAAACTGTTTCATGAAAATTGACACAGGCTCTTTACCTCGTGTGCATAAAGAAATCTAATCATCTCCGGTATATTGACAGATTTTTTAATACTGCTACCTTGTCATCAAGTCATCAAGATCGGTTTCTGAACAGATTGAATAATCAATGTTAAACCCAAAAAGACCAACGTTCACTGACCTACATACAATAGTACAACGTCCCAACAATTTATTTGAATATTTTTTTTTACACTTCCAAATCGGTTTGTGTGATCAACAATGAGCACATATGGTACTATAGAACTGTAAATGTTATGAGCAACACACATTCTTTAAAAAAGGAGATACTTGGCATCTGTGCTCTTAACTCATAACTTTAAAATACAGAAAAATTCTACATAAATGGACAGAAGTAAGAGAACATGTTTATTGAGTTCTCAATTTCATGAAAAACAAATTCCCTCCTTGATCAAAGTTTTTCATTAATCATAACCATCTCTTTGATATTTGCAGATGTTGTACAATTGCTGTTCGTGAAATGACAACTGGTGCAAAATTGCATTGTCGTAATGCCGCATAAGGCAAAGGCGATACAGTTGTTCCTGGGATTGAAAATCCAACATGCAGAAAAAATGTAAATGCATCACAAAACAACAATCCATAGAGTATGCAAATAAACAAGCTTGACATCAGCATAATGTTCACAAAGGTCGTTGGTACATGGAGGAGTGATGGGGATGAGATGAGGCGCTTGCGGTGTTATCTTGAAGGCCATTTCACTCCAAAAGATTATGTATGTGGGTTGAAACTAAACGTGCATATTCAAATGACAAGAAACAAACTGACATCCTTTCAAATGAATACACTGAAGATGAACCTCACAACCATCTCAAAGGAACGATGAGGTATTGTTGAAGTCTGAGTGAGTTCCCTCTGACCCCTTTTAACCTCAAAAAGTCGAAATTGGGCAAACCATCGAGTGTTTAAAAACCAAGCGGGTGAGAGGCGACCGTTCCCCCGTTCTCCACCACTGCTGTGGAAATGGCCCGAAAGTTGTTATAAACCTGCCTAGACTGGCTGGAGCGCAGCGCCGCAATATCCCGCATGAGTCTCCCATGAGCCTGCGGGACAGAGGGAGCGCAGCGAATCACGCACACTGCAATTGGAGTCATCATGCTTGTCAAACTGCATGTGTGTGTTGGAGAATATCTCACCTCCGAACACCACATCTCGCAGAGAATCTTTTCATGTTGTGCCGAAGGGTTGCTCTGATTCAGGGACCGCGACGCCCTGCGGGAGGACAAGAATTCCATTAGGCGACACAAGATATTTGGATGTGTCTAGTATATGCACAAAAGTGGTAAACAAGCGTCTACCTTGAGAGGACAACAATCATGGTATAAATGTCAATGGCACAGTCTGCGACTCTCATCAAAACAAACTGCTCATCTGCAAGAGGAAATTCATATTCATCCAATATCTTGTTTGCCGACTTGTTCAAAATAGAGGTTTTGCATGCTCACCAATAATCTTCTTGCCGTGCTTGATAAGAAGCTCCTCGATAGCCATGCCAAATTGTTCAATGGCTTTCACGGCCTAAAAAAAAAAGGTGACGACATACAAAAAATGTTTTAAAAAATAAAATCAAACATAAAAGGGCTACACACCAACACACCATTTCACCACTGTGAGCCAGTTCAGGGTGGACAGTTCCTTGAAGTGTCAGTCCTGTGCTTAAGCCCGCCTTCCTAAAACAAGGAGAGGTTATCCAGTTTTATTCCGAGATGAATTTAGAAAAATTCCAGTTTATACAGTGCAGAAAAGTCCGGAGTTCTTACCTCTTGACTCTTTTGGTAATTTGTTCTGCCAGGACGCCGGCATTGCCAAGTGGATTCTTGAGGGCTTTTTGCAAACTCTTCAACTGGTTACCCGCATTCTAAGGAAAAGGGTGAAAGTCAAAGAGACGCAATAAGGGGCCAGAAAGAAAAAAAATAACGTGAATGTTCACCTGGAAGCCGTTGAGGGCCACAAAAAGCCTGAGGATGTCATTGGTGCCCTCAAAAATGCGGAAAATTCGTAGATCCCTCATCACCCTCTCGACTCCGGCATCCTGTCAAAAACATTGCACCTCGTGAGTGGGCATTGACTTTCTTCTACCGCCAGACTCAGAAGATGTGGAGTGACCCCCTTACTTTCATGTAGCCCATGCCGCCCATAACTTGAATACACTCGTCCGTCACAGCCCACGCGGCTTCCTGTCAGAGGTTCATAAACACAAAAATGTGGTCGAGTTGTGCAGACACGGCAACCAGCTGACATTTAAGGTCAAATGTTCTCACGGAAGCGAAGATCTTGCTAATGGCCGCCTCGATCTGGAACTCGGTCGCTCCGCTGTCCATGTTGCCGCTGATCATGTAGGCTAGAGACTGCGGGGGAGTTGCAGAGAACCCATCATTGTGAATTTATGGCGAGCCGTTCACGTGTGGTGAACTTCTACCGACCTCAGTGACGTACTGCAGCATGGTCATGCGGGCCACCTTCTCCTGGATGGCCCCATAGGTGTGGATCTTGCTGCCAAATTGGGTCCGATTGGTTGCATGGTCCACCTGATGAAAATGGGAAATCGGGACAGTTATTACAACACAGTTACTGATCTACAAAAGTCTCTTGTGCGTTAAGATAGAGCCGTGACTAGAGTGTGGAAGTCGGAAGTCACCGCTTTGCTGATGGCTCCTTTCATGGTGCCGGAAAGGGCGGCTGCCATGCCGAATCGGCCGTTGTTGAGGATGTTCATAGCCACCTTAAAGCCACCTCCCACCTCGCCCAACACGCAGTCGGCCGGCACTTGGACGTTATCGAAATAAACCTCGGCCGTATTGGAGGCTTTGATGCCCATCTTCTTCTCTGGTGGCCCGCTGGGATATGAAGAACAGAGATCATGAGCACAAGAGAAGCTGTTAGCGGCAATTTTTGAAGAAAAAAAAAGATGATTCTCACTGTGTCACACCCCCAAAGCTCTTCTCCACAACAAAAGCTGTGATCTTGTCCTTCATCTCTCCTGTCTTTGGATCCTTCATTGGTGTCTTGGCAAACACGGTGAAGATCTCAGCCAGACCGCCATTACTGAAATGTTGATATTGGGGAAAAAAATTAATTAAAAAAAAAATTCTCAGCGTGGTAAGTATGCATCCTCGGTAGTCTTACCTTATCCAGATTTTGCTTCCATTGAGAATAAAATGCTTTCCGCAGGGGGACTGCACAGCTATGCTTTTGATGGAAGCGGCATCAGAACCACTGGCTGGCTCAGTCAAGCAAAAGGCAGCAATGTGCTCACCTAGACATAACAAACCACAAATCACTTGGGTGTCTCCTTCTGGACTTTAAAAGGGAGTGATTTTGATTACCTGTCGCAAGTTTAGGCAGGTATTTCTTTTTTTGTGCCGGATTCCCAAAAAGCAAAATGCCTTTGAAGCCAATAGACTGGTGGGCACCGAGCGTGATGCCGACACCAAGATCATGAGTGCCGACGATCTCCACCAGTCGGGCATACTAAGGAGGGATGAATTAGGATATCGCTGACTGTGTAAAACCCATTCGTGATTGGTTCAATATCAAGCGTCTGGACCTGTGTGTTGGTGAGGCCCAGGCCACCCAGGTCAGCCGGAACTTGCAGGCCAAAGGCTCCCATCTCTTTTAGGCCCTCCATCGAATGGTCCTCAACTTTCTCCAGTGCATCGTTCTTGGCCGCATCGTTCACCTCCTGTAAAGGGCAAGTGAGTCACCAGGGGAACGAGAGAAAAAAAGCAACTTACCAGCAAGCTAGAGTGGATTCCATTTTACCTCAAAATACTTGGCCACAGGTGGTACCAGCTCTCGAAGGAACTGCTCCTGCTCTTCATTCAAGACTAAGGGGCAAAAGAAAAATTAGTCATCAATGTTAAAAAATACTTTAGAAGTGAAGTGTTTTATTTACCAGAAGGGTAAGGAAACACTTGAGAGGTGGCAATCTGTCCCTTGAAAATGTTGACGGCAAAAGATTTGGACTCCTATGGGATAGTATAAAGTAAAAAGTCAACTGCAGCACTATCAACACATGCCTTCCAATGTTTCGGGAAGCAACGTACAGCTGCGGCCTTCTTGTTCTCCACTGAGGTGCCAGCATCTGTTGTGACTGCTGCTGGCTTCTCGAACACTGCCTAGAGAAGAGATGTAAATTGTGGCTCAAAATAACATTTTACATTGATGTTATTTTCTAAAATTGTATGTTTGTGTTAAAATGAATCAAATAGCATGTGGTGTTCTAGATCTTCTTCTTTTCCTTTCGGCTTTTCCCTTCAGGGGTCGCCACAGCAAATCAATGTCCTCCATCTATCCCGGTTTTGTGCATCCTCTTCTCTCACACCAGCTACCTTCATGTCCTCTTTGACCACATCCATAAACCTCCTCTTCGGTCTTCCTCTCTGTCTCCCGCCTGGCAGTTCAAGATTCAGCATCCTTCTCCCAATATAGTCAGTCTCTCTCCCCTCTGGACATGTCCAAACCATCTCAGTCTGGCCTCTCTGACTTTCTCTGCAAAGCCTCTAATATGAGTTGTCCCTCTAATGTACTCATTCCTGATCCAATTCAACCTGGTCACAACCAAAGAAAACCTCAACATCTTAAACTCTGCTACCTCCAGCTATGCTTCCTGTCTTTTCTTCAGTGGCACTGTCTCCAGTCCAAACATCATGGCTCGTCTCACCACTGTTTTATACACTTTTCCTTTCATCCTAGCGGAAACCCTCCTATCACACATCACACCTGACATTTTTCTCCAGCCGCTCCAGCCTGCCTGGACACGCTTCTTCACCTCTTGTCCACACTCTCCATTGCTCTGGACAGTTGACCCCACGTACTTAAAATCCTCCACCTTCTTTATTTCTTCTCCCTGTAGCATCACTCTTGCACTTGGATCCCTCTCATTCACATATATGTATTCTGTCTTGCTGCGACTGATCTTCATTCCTCTCCTTTCCAGGGCATATCTCCACATCTCTAGTTTCTCCGCCACCTGTTCCCCGTTCTCGCTACAGATCACAATGTCATCTGCAAACAATGGTCCAAGGAGATTTTTGTCTAACATCGTCTGTTAGCCTGTCCATCACCATAGCAAATAAGAAGGGGCTTAGAGCTGAGCCCTGGTGGAGTCCCACCTCCACCTTGAATTCCTCAGTCACACCGACAGCACACCTCACAACTGTCCTACAGTCATGATACATGTCATGCACCGCTCTGACATACTTTTCTGTCACTCCAGACTTCCTCATGCAATACCACAGTTCTTCTCTGGGCACCCTGTCGTACGCTTTCTCCAGATCTACAAAGACAAAGTGCAATTCCTTCTGACCTTCTCTGTACTTCTCTATCAGCATTCTTAAAGCAAACACTGCATCTGTCGTACTCTTTTTTTGGCATGAAGCCATACCGCTGCTCACAAATGTTCACTTCTGCTCTTAGTCTAGCTTCAACTACTCTTTCCCAGAGTTTCATTGTATGGCTCATCAACTTTAATCCTCTGTAGTTAGTACAACTCTGCACATCTCCTTCGTTCTTAAAAATGGGCACGAGTACACTTCGTCTCCATTTTTCAGGCATCTGTTCACCATCTAAGATCTTGTTGAATAACCCAGTCAGGAACACAATCGCCACCTCTCCAAGACACTTCCATACCTCGATTGGTAATGTGGTGTTCCAGATACACCAACAACACAGTGACTGTGTGAAAGAGGTTAAAGTTTAGAGCAAGGACACATCAGCCTCGCCATGTTCACAGCTCCAACATGTCTTGTGAACATTCCCACGTATTTTATTCCCATGAATGTAAAACCATTCTCGATTGTAGCAAACACTTAAAACGCGACTAATTCCTTATTGTGTTCGCTTCAGGCATTTAAGGTGACACTGCAGTGCCTGCAGTGTCACCTTAAATGTGGACCATATGATCGGTGAACTTTTGCCTACTTATTCCGGAATAGGGTGAGCGTGTGACATTACCATCAGTAACAAAGCACTTGTGGAAAGAGTGACGTATACGGTGTGCAAGAAACTTGACATTCGCCGAATGCCATTCTGGAACCGGTCAGAAAAGGGATGAGTGCGGTCGTGATATAAGGTATTTTGTGACCTACCTGTGTAGCTTCACTCGCATAGAGGCGTGTCTTGTTTACAGCCACGACAGCCTGACGCTTAGGCCTTAAATAACATGAACGGATGGTGGTCTTGAGTGTTATAAGCAACATAACAAGAAGATAAACTCCGTGTGTACTGTATAGCGATATTTATTTTGATCGTAAACAACAAGCTTTACAAACCCTGTGAGTCCTGGTGCGATACGTAGAACGACACCACAGAGAGCAGAAGACTGGGCCACTTTAAGAAGCATCATTATTTTCCGTCAACTGAAAAGAATAAATAAAAGGGGGAAATTAAACCCCTGAAAACAATAGAATTGAAATGAAAGGCTTGGCTAACCGTTAGCATCGCGCTTACACCGACTGACAACCGTTACGTCATGACGCATTCGACTTGAACGTCTATTTGGGTAGTTCTTTATTTTGTACATAATTAAGTTAAATTGTTGAACGGCAATTACATTTACGTGACAAACCTGTGGGGGAGAAAAGCAACGTCCTTTTCCGAGCAGGAGAAGACCTCAGCCTTGGAGACAGAGTGGCAGTATTTTTGCTCAACAACTTGACCGGGTTACCCAGATAATGGCTATGTTTCGCAGTGAATCATGGGATATGTAGTTTTAAAGGACGGCTAAGTACGACAGTTCAAATTTTTCCATTGTACAATGCTATATACTGCAGTGTTTTCAACTTTTTTTGAACCAGGGCACGTTTTTTTACGTTGGAATTTTTTTTGCGGCACACCACGAACCATCTCGCAGGAAAGAGTCAATCAGTGACGTGTTGCCACACGGACGAATATTAAATTACCCTCCCAGTCTTTTCAGCACGGAAACTGGACAATGACATAATATTGGCAGAAAATTCTTAATAAATGTAAAATTTTGAATTTGAAAATGGGGCATTGGATAGCTTCTCACGGCACACCTGACGATCTTTCACGGCACATTAGTGTTTGAAAATCACTGCTATATAGCATACATCAGGGGTCCCCAAACTTTTTCCTGTGAGGGCCACATAACATTTCCCTTCTGTGATGGGGGGCGTGTCAGTTTGTAACAGAACAAGTGTGATGATCGTAGGGGGGCTTAACAAAAATGTTTTCCAGAAAGCCACACATAACCAAATAACCCTTTCCAGGTTCTTTACAGAAAAAAGTCGGGAAACAAATAATAACACTATTAATGAAATAAATAATAACTAAATAACCCTCTCTGAGTTCTTCACAGAAAAAAATTCAGGAAATAAATAATACTACGTATTTTATGAAATAAATAATAACTAATAATAATACATTTCATTTATAAGCGCCTTTCAAAACTCTCAAGGACACTTTACAGTCACAGGATACGTCTTACTCTCTGGGTTCTTCATAGAAAAACAGGAAATAAATAACACTATTTATGAAATAAATAATAACTAAATAACTCTCTCTGTGTTCTTCATCGAAAAAAGCCATAGAACATTAACTTTCTTAACAGATAAAAGTTCAGCTCAGTTGTCAGAGCAGAATCTCTGACACATATGAGCAGTCTCTTAAAGTTCTTGTGTTCCTTCCTTATAATCCTTTTGTAGGTTGCAGTAGACTTGTAGACACCACTGTTTGCAGCGCTCTCTCATCAACTTCCCTGTCAAAACCACAAAGGAAGCAGGTTGAGAAAGTGAACTAAGTGATACAGCACCTACACAGCGCAATACACTTTACAATACAATTCACTACCAGTATGGCTGTAAAGATGGATTTTATCCCAGTAGATTTTATTATGATTGAAGAGGTTCGCAAAGAAGAAGTGGGACACTGAGAGGACGACAGACAAAGATGGTAAGGACCTACAACAGGTTCGGGTGATTAAGGATAGAGATGGCAATGTATTAACAGGTGCCAATTGTGTGATGGCAAGATGGAAAGAGTACTTTGAATAATTGATGAATGAGGAAAATGAGAAGGAACAAAGAGGAGAAGATGTGACTGTTGTGGACCAAGACATAGCAAACATTAGCAAGGATGAAGTGAGGAGGGCGCTGAAGAGGATGAAGGGGGGAAAGGCACTCGGGCCTGATGGTTTACCAATCAAGGTATGGAAGTGTCTTGGAGAGGTGGCGATGGTGTTCCTGACTGGGTTATTCAACAAGATCTTAGATGATGAACAGATGCCTGAAAAATGGAGACGAAGTGTACTCGTGCCCATTTTTAAGAACAAAGGAGATGTGCAGTGTTGTACTAACTACAGAGGAATAAAGTTGATTAGTCATACAATGAAACTCTGGGAAAGAGTAGTTGAAGCAAGACTAAGAGAAGAAGTGAACATTTGTGAGCAGCAGTATGGCTTCATGCCAAAAAACAGTAGGACAGATGCAGTGTTTGCTTTAAGAATGCTGATAGAGAAGTACAGAGAAGGTCAGAAGGAATTGCATTGTGTCTTTTTAGATCTGGATAAAGCGTACGACAGGGTGCCCAGAGAAGAGCTGTGGTATTGCATGAGGAAGTCTGGAGTGACAGAAAAGTATGTCAGAGCGGTGCATGACATGTATCATGACTGTAGGACAGTTGTGAGGTGTGCTGTCGGTGTGACTGAGGAATTCAAGGTGGAGGTGGGACTCCACCAGGGCTCAGCTCTAAGCCCCTTCTTATTTGCTATGGTGATGGACAGGCTAACAGACGATGTTAGACAAAAATCTCCTTGGACCATTATGTTTGCAGATGACATTGTGATCTGTAGCGAGAACGGGGAACAGGTGGCGGAGAAACTAGAGATGTGGAGATATGCCCTGGAAAGGAGAGGAATGAAGATCAGTCGCAGCAAGACAGAATACATATATGTGAATGAGAGGGATCCAAGTGCAAGAGTGATGCTACAGGGAGAAGAAATAAAGAAGGTGGAGGATTTTAAGTACTTGGGGTCAACTGTCCAGAGCAATGGAGAGTGTGGAAAAGAGGTGAAGAAGCGTGTCCAGACAGGCTGGAGCGGCTGGAGAAAAATGTCAGGTGTGATGTGTGATAGGAGGGTTTCCGCTAGGATGAAAGGAAAAGTGTATAAAACAGTGGTGAGACCAGCCACGATGCTTGGACTGGAGACAGTGCCACTGAAGAAAAGACAGGAAGCAGAGGTGGAGGTAGCAGAGCTGAAGATGTTGAAGTTTTCTTTGGGAGTGACCAGGTTGGATAGGATCAGGAATGAGTACATTAGAGGGACAACTCATATTAGAGGCTATGGAGAGAAAGTCAGAGAGGCCAGACTGAGATGGTTTGGACATGTCCAGAGGAGAGAGAGTGACTATATCGGCAGAAGGATGCTGAGCCTTGAACTGCCAGGCAGGAGACAGAGAGGAAGACCGAAGAGGAGGTTTTTGGATGTGGTCAAAGAGGACATGAAGGTAGCTGGTGTGAGAGAAGAGGATGCACAAAACTGGGTTAGATGGAGGACATTGATTCGCTGTGGCGACCCCTGAAGGGAAAAGCCGAAAGGAAACGAAGAAAATGATTGTTATCATTATTATTTAAGATTTGAAAGTGCTTTTCATCATACTCAAAGACACTTTACAAGAGCTTAAAATGCAAAATAAAATACACCTAAAGACAAGCATACATAGTTGACATCATAACACATATAAATGAACAAAAAGAAGCATTGGTAAAAGACATTAAAATGTGTTAAAAGCATTGCGGAACAGGTGAGTTTTAAGCGCTGATTTGAAAGATTGGTCCCCCTAGGTTCTGAGTCTGGCCACAGGGATGTCAAGGGGATTTGTATTTGAGGAAAGGAGGTTGCAAGAAGGAGTGTAATGCATTGGCAAAGAAGGGCAGAAAGGTAGGAGAGGGTCTGATTGTAAAGGGCTTCATAAGTGTGAAGGAGTAGTTTAAACTGAATACGCTGGGGAACAGGGTAATAATACCAGTAATAATACATTTAATTGACAAGCGCCTTTCTGAACATCCAAGGACATATAATATAAACAATACATAAAACAATAAAATCATGAATAAAAACAATAAATAATAAAACAGCTGTTAAAACTAGACCATGAAAGCAAGTTTAAACAGGTGGGTTTTGAGGTGAGATTTGAAAGTATGAAGGGAGTCAAAGTTACGGATGTTAGGTGGAAGTGAGTTTGGGAGCGGAGCGGCTGAAAGCTCTGCACCCCATCGTGGTGAGATCGGCAGAGGGCATACAGAGGTGGAGGGAGAAAGAGGGCCCGAGAGGGAACGGAGATTTGAAGTAGGTCAGACAGATCGGGGGGGAGCACAGGTTATGGATGGCTTTAAATGTAAACAGAAGTATCTTGAAATCAATACGAAGTTTAACAGGGAGCCAGTGGAGCTGCTGAAGGACAGGAGTGATGTAGTGAAAGGAGGGGGTTTTAGTGATGATCTGGGCTGAGGAATTTTGGACGAGTTGGAGTTTATGGAGAAATTTTTGATTGACCCCGAAAAGAAGTGAGGTACATTAACCGATACGGGAGGTGATGAGACTGTGGATAATGATAGCAGTGATGTGAGGGGTGAGAGAGGGACGGAGACGATTGATATTACGGAGGTGGGAATATGCAGACCGAGTTATGTTATTTATATGGGAGTGAAAAGATAGTGTGCTATCGAGGATGACACCCAGTAGAGGTTTTGAAGGCTGGAGGTGATGTGATCATGGGTGCGGGTGTGGGTGAGTAGACGGGCGGCTGCATTCTGGATGTACTGTAGTTTATTGAGGAGTTTGGAGGTTGTACCGTAAAGGATGCTATTGTAGTAGTCAAGGTCTGTGAAAGGGGCACTTTACACCTGTCTTGGAACACAACCAATCAACGAGGATGTCCTGCTCAGTGTCTTGCTGGAAGTACAAGCAGTCCTCAACTCCAAACCTCTGGGCTATGTCTCCTCCGATGTATCCGACGTAGAATCCGTGACTCCAAATGGCTTGCTGATGGGGCGGCCGGACAGATCACTCCCGCAAGTTGTGTATCCAAAGATGAATACCTTGAGTCGCAAGCGTTGGTGACACTCTCAGGTGCTCGCTTACCAATCCTGGTCCAGATACATCAGGGAGTACCTTCCTACACTCCAGATAAGACAGAAATGGCATTAGATTAGACAAACCTTTATTAGTATCACACTGGAGAAATTTATATTTCAGAGCAAAGTGATGAAAGGAAGAGGGAAGGAAAATGAGAAGTACCACATACCACTAACACCTGCCAGTTTTCCGGGTCTACGTCCCACTCAAGGTCATTCTATTGTGCTCGACATCAATTAATTTGTGATGTAACCCTGCATCGTCCCACTTGCCTCTGTGTATTTCCTAAACCATTGAGTTCATGACTAAAACGTGAGTACAACCAGGTGTACCTGTTATAGTTAGTAAGTTATGGTTCGTGTTTGTGTGCTAGTGAGCCACACTTGCCCGTTAGCATCGGATGACCGAAATTCGCGACAATCAACCGGATAAAACAGAGGCATTGCTTGTAATTTATGTCGAGATGTGTTGATCTGACGATGACTATAATTATTCCCGGTCCAAAGACGACTATGTCTTTTGTTTTCGAATGTATGTCGACTTTCACTTTATCATGTTTAAATGTAATTAATATGTGTAGCCACTACATGGTGACATTACCCTGTCATTTAATTCATATTAGATTCAACCCCAGTAGAATACACATCACCTACCAAACATGAAGTCGCGTCTCTTCATATTTGTGCTCTGATCGGCACATCAACTGGTCTACAGCAGGGGTGCTCACACTTTTTCAGCATATGAGCTACTTATAAAAACTACCAAGTCAAAATGATCTCCCCACGACAAAAATTCAAAACATAATTATTTTCAAATGTTTTAAGGATTCTTTGTATGTACAATGTATGTTGATGTACCTTGCATAACTGAATAAGCCAATATTGCACAACACACATCATAACTACATATACATAACATAATAAATAACTATTAACATTTTTTGTAATTACCTGAGTTTACTTTGATGACTTGCACTGAATTGAATCAGCCAGTGATGCATAGTCCGGACAGTAGCTGCTGACAGCCAGCCTCAAGCACATTTCCAAATGTTCATCATTCATGGTGGAACGGGATTTGGACTTAATGATCTTCATGTAGGAAAAGGCTGACTCACATAAATAAGTGGAGCCGAATAATGCAGTCAAGGAGGTAGCACATTTGCTCATGTTGGGGTCCATGAGCCCTGGACTTCAGCAGTGAGAACACTCACAATCTCCGATGTCTTTCCACATTTGCTGGGTTAAATCCTCAGCCATGGCTTCACAGCGCCGTGTAACTGTATGTCTTGACAGCTGCGGAGCTTTGATTGAAGATAATATCTCTGCCTTATTTTTAAAGTCTCTGAACAAGGAGTCAGCTGCTTCAACGAATGCTTCTTTTACCATCTCTCCGTCTTGGAAGGACTTATTATTTTTAATGATGGCGTGACTCA
Organism: Hippocampus bargibanti; assembly: GCF_051943395.1. Classification (NCBI taxonomy): domain Eukaryota; kingdom Metazoa; phylum Chordata; class Actinopteri; order Syngnathiformes; family Syngnathidae; genus Hippocampus; species Hippocampus bargibanti. Next base: position 25,110,788 of record NC_142735.1, on the reverse strand, counting down.
CCCGGAACGATGCTTCGGTGGCGGCTTTCGCTTTTGAAGTATGTTGAGTGAAAAATGACTGCTGTCCTGGCTTTTCGGCGGGAAGTCAATGTCGTATTTTCCATGAACAGTCCAAAAATGGCGCTCCACATTTTCCCATTCCGTATGAAAGTAATATGTTTTGCCCCCTTACTTGGTCCCGCTTTCTCACTCATTTTGATCACCATATGTTTTAGCAAGGGCTTAAAATCTGAGGTAATTCGCCGTCAGCAGTTAATTCGCTGGTAATTACCAGCGAATTAAATTCGCTGACTAGCTTGTAAATTTTGCTGCGTTTAGCGCCGTTGTTTACGCATGCACGGCGACCTAAAGGTAAAAATTCAGTTGTCATCTGAATGGTTGCCCTGTATGTCAATCAAGTGACGGGACGTTTGAAATGTTTTTTTTAACTGTCACGCTGCGATCGACCAGTAGATCGCGATCGACGTAATGAGCACCCCTGGTCTACAGTTAGCTCCTGAACGAATCAGCTCATATCATCATATCATCTATCATCTCCCTAACACACAGGTGTCAAAGTGAAGGCCCGCGGGACAAATCCCGCTCGCCACATCATTTTTTTCGGCCCGCGAAAGCAAATCAAACCGGTTAAATTCCATGATGATTGCTAAAATCTGAGCCAAAATTTCACATTTTTGGATGTCAACCACAATAAAAGTCATTATTCTTGACTTCAGATTTGAAAACGAGTTATTCACTAATTTGCTGTGTGCTCTATATGTAATATTTGAAGGAATTTAAACATTCTAATGGGTCCCCCAAATTCATAATGGCCCTCGAGAGGAAACCACAATGTAATATAAACTACAATGTGGCCCGCGGCAAAAAATGACTTTGACACCCCTGCCCTAACAGATATATTGTATATTTTTGTATTAGTAATTCGTTTTACATATCACTTTATATTATTTTAGGGAGTTAATTAATTTAAGCAACAAAAAAAAATGGTGAGTCATTTGGCTCTTTTTAGTGAACCGAGTCAAAAGAACCGGCTCTCGGAAAAGAGGCAAAATTCCCATCACTGTTCTCCACAGCTTGACCGGGTTACCCGGATAATGACTATGCGTTGCGGTGAATCACAAGATATGTTGTTTTAAAGGATGGACAAGGACAGTTCCAATTTGTCTATTGTTCAAGTAAAATCATTCTCATTTTTTTTATTATCGATTTTGTTTCACTTTACACAAAGTATCTGTACTTCGAAAAAAGTCGTGCATATGTGTAGATTAGTGCTTACAATTCATAGATCAGAGAAACTCCTCAGATGATTTCTGAGAATAAATAAGTGGTTGCGATTTATACCACATTGCTAAGTCACGCAAAACGTATGACATTGGTGATCAAGGTGACACCACTGCCATTGTTATGAAATTATTGTTTTATTATTTGTTGTTGTACTTTTGCTCCATACACAGAACTTTGTATGGAGCAGTGGCTGTTCACAAAGTGCTCTATAAATGTGCGCTGAGAGGGTGAAAGAAGTGCTCAACTGTTAACCTCAGATGGAACATTGCTGACAGTGTTTGAAAATTCAGTGCAAAGGTGGTGTAAAATTTTATATGAGACAGGCTAACTACATGAAACGTAACGTCTTTTAACCTTCACAAGGGCATTAGTATCAGGCATGCAATACTGAGAAGCAGCCAATTTCAGAATGGCGTTTAAGGGTCATCAGGGAGACACAACTCATATTAGAGGCTTTGGAGAGAAAGTCAGAGAGGCCAGACTGAGATGGTTTGGACATGTCCAGAGGAGAGAGAGTGACTATATCGGGAGAAGGATGCTGAGCCTTGAACTGCCAGGCAGGAGACTGAGAGGAAGACCAAAGAGGAGGTTTATGGATGTTCTCAAAGAGGACATGAAGATAGCTGGTGTGAGAGAGCAGGATGCACAAAACCGGGTTAGATGGAGGACACTGATTCGCTGTGGCAACCCCTGAAGGGAAAAGCCGAAAGGAAAATAAGTTTAAAGGTCGTCAGTGCGCTCCACAGTGGACAAAATTGGTAACAAAAGTTGCTCTTGGTAAAAAAATATATACAGTGAGACCTTGGCTTACAAACTTCATTGGTTCCCAGATGGAGTGTGTAAGGCGTAAAGTGTGTATCCTAAAAATACGTCTCCCATAGGAAACCATTAAAATGGGAATAATCCATTCCCAGGTCTCCATAAAATATAATTTTCAACTAAATAAGCCTTAAAACTATACACAAGATACCTTATTCTTTGTATAATAAATGTGCTATTGTATTGTAATGAAAGAAATACACTGCACTGTATAATAAATTCACTTTATTTACATTTGTGATGGTCGTTGATGGCTCTTAATTGACACCTGTTGCTTTCTGACTTGTAAGGTTTTACGAAACTGAGGCATCACATTATCATTCATCATGTTGATGATTCTCATAGCCATAGTCTTTTCTGGATGGAACTGTTCAATAAAAGCCTGCACGTCATTCCACTTAGCAAATCAAATCCTGTGTGTTGAGGACCTCATTATGGTCAGCAACAAGCTCCTCGATGTCATCTGCATCCACTTCGAGTCCCATGTTCTGTCCAATGGAAACAATGTCGTCCAAAACAACAGAGTCATGAGGATCAAATCCTTCAAAGTCCCTCTCAAGGATGCATGCGGGCCACAAATTCTTCCATGCTGCTTTCAAGGATCGAAGGGTAAGATCATGCCAATCCTTTTCTATCAGCTGAACACAATGATACAGATTGAAATGGACTTAGCATATCCGCGAAGCGCCTAAATCAGACAAACGCACACCTCGTTCGTGTTTCTCAATGATTTCCTTCTTCTACTCGACTGTAATTTTGTTTTGTCTTCTTCGACTGAACACGAGCCTGTGGTGTCCTTTTCGGTCACAAAAAAAGCAAAAGTATCTGTAGGCGATCGACGTGTGTGTGTGTGTGTGTGTGTGTGTGTGTGTGTGTGTGTGTGTGTGTGTGTGTGTGTGTGTGTGTGTGTGTGTGTGTGTGTGTGTGTGTGTGTGTGTGTGTGTGTGTGTGTGTGTGTGTGTGTGTCCCCCCCCCCCCCCCCCCTCTCTCTCTCTCTCTCTCTCTCTCTCTCTGTCTCTCGCTCGCTCTGGATCGACATGTGCATTCAGAGAAAGAGGGTGTGGAAAGGCAGTCCGGCTGGGGCGCTGTTCAGTCATGTGCTTTGGTGTTCTTCCGCAGAAGATTACTCCGCCAGCTGTGGTGGGGGTGTGTATCGCGAAAAGTAGTGCGTAATCCAAGGTTTAATTTTCATAAATTTAACGTTCGTAAACTGAAAAGTTTGTAAGGCAAGGCGTTCGTAAACCGAGGCCCCACTGTATATAACTAATAAATTGAAAGGAATGTGTACCATCTACATGGGCCGGAATGGATCCGCTGACGAGCTGGTTCTGACCCCCAGGCCATATGTTAAGCACCTTTGCATCAGTGACGTGCAGTCAGTGGAGGCAGGTGAGGCAGTGCCTCACCTGTCATTATGGAAAGCTGTCATGGAAATATCAAATGAAAAAATAAATTAAACAGTTAGATGTATTTAGTGATTTGTACTTTAAAGTTCTTGTCCATTTAACTTCAACGTTTTAGGATTTTTTTCAAAATCGCTGAATTTTCACATTTACCGTTCAAATACTAAGTAGAGACGGGCGGTGACGTCATTGATGACGTCAGTGCCTCACCAGCCATGAACCTCACCGCACGTCACTGCTCTGCATAGATTTTTAACTATTTCGCATGTATTTAAAATGAAATGGTTTCAAACTTGTCTCCTGTGTGATCCAAGTCCTTTGTTTGCTTTTCCCCATCTCCTATTTAAAAATGTGATTTGAAATGTTCCAGGTTAGCGATTAAGTTGTAAAAATGTCACATATATGGATATCAAGTCACAGTTAGTACAAAGTATGCCAGAGTTGCACAATAGTGTAGGCCTATGTGGTTTTGTTCAGGAAATAAATACAAAGCATGTAATAAACGAGATATTTAGAGAGGTGTTACTTTTTATTTAAGTATAATCCCAAAGGCCATTATTGCGGAGACTCATCTGTAAGAAGCAATCTCGTCAAATTCTTTATAATATCTATTTTTTTTTAACTGCTGACGGCGAGTGCAAGCACCTGTGACATGTGCCGACATTCACATAAAGACTCCCTTGCCAAGTTACACCACAAGTTACATAATGAGAAAACTGCCGCTCACAGTCCCAATATGGCACAAAGTAAAACACAAAGCCTCAGAATCTTGTGTGAAATGTGTCATGTGAACGAGAAACTAACTATAGTCCGGTGGTTCTTAATCTTGTTGAAGGCACCGAATCCCACCAGATTCATGTGCTCATTCATCGAACCCTTCTTTCAATGACTGTGCCCAATACGTGCAGACGAGACTCAGGGGTGGACCTTTTATATTTTATTTATAATTGTATTTATGCTTGTCTGTGACTGTAAAGCAGTGGTCTCAAACTTGCGGCCCGCGGGCCAACTGCATCCCCCAAAAGAATATTTTGCGGCCCGCCTTGATATGAAAAAGTCATGTTAGTGTGGCCCGCATGATTGATATGAATGAAACTTCTGTGTGGAGCTGAACAAACCACGGTCGGGTAAAAGGCTCGGAACGGTGGCACATTGGTCAGGCTGTCCAGTGCTTCACTCACTCATTCATTCATTCCTCCAGTCAGCTGGGCAGAGGAGAAGCCGTGAAGCCACCGACTCCACTCAGCTCCTATAGTCTCCACTGCTCTAAGCTCAGAAATGAAGAAGGCCCTGTGATTTATGATCCGGCCTGTGCCGTGTCAGTAGCCATGTCCATTCTGGCCGATCGCGCTCAGAGAGCTGCTGTGTGTTTGTTCTTACTTATTATAGGCACGTCGCGAGTGAAACTCAAACTTAAGAGTAAGTGCGTTTCACTTGAGGAATTCGGATAACTGCCGTTATCCGATACAAGAGAAAAAGAACTGCGTTAGCTATCCGGCTCTTTCTGCCATGTATACACCCTTTTAAAGGACAACTGACATCTCCGGACAAGTTGTGTCCATAATTTGTAAAATGGTTTCAAATGACTTCTACTGAGCGTATTTTAATGAGATAACACCGCATATAGCTATATTTTACGTTTTAAGACTCGTGCTGAATATTCAGGAAGTCTTGTTTTTGAGTTGGTGACAAGTCCGTACGTGACGTCACTAGAGGACCGCCCCCTGACCATAAAAAAAGTCGCATTGTAGCGGTCCTTCCATCATGTCAATGTATTTTGCTGTACTGTTTGGTTTGAAAACCTTGTGTTGCACCCAAAAGCCGCCAGAAGAGGGCGTCCAAGCTCCATGGAAGGAATTTATCAGCCTGTGGAAACGGGCTGATTCATTCCTCACAACAGCGGTGGCCATTTTTGGGTGCGACATTCCCCCCCGCCCGTTTGCCTCAAAATGACACAGAATAAATTCTTTAATCGATTGCAAACATGTATGCTTTCCTCTTCAGAACTATTTGAATCATATTCATAACTGGATGTGTAACAAGAAAGCATATTCTCCGAATCTGAAGCCATTGTTTTTATTCTCCAGCAATGCAAGACGTCTTGGCGTGGCGTCACGAACTGGGGGCGGGACGTTCTGAAAATGCCCAATTCGCAGCTCAATTTTTTGCAGATTTTGGACACTTTAAGTCATTTTTATTGGTGTTTTACATTTGAATAAAAATATCATACTGCGTGTTTTGGGTATTTTAGATGCTATAAAACGTTTTTCTGATGTCAGTTAAGAAACAAAAAAGTGACATCGGTTGTCCTTTAAGTTTAACTGGAGACTCACACCGAGTGGAATCACATATTACAGAGCCCCAAAGATGTCTTTTTCAAAGCCTGCGGTGTAGAGAAAGGTCGGTGATGAGCACAGTTCATATTTTTTAATGTAAAACAGATTCTTATTTTACAGACAGTGTATTGTCGGTGTTCAAATACCTGACATGTTTCGGCGTCTACTTCCGCCTTCGTCAGGTATTTTGTCAGGTATTTGAACACCGACAATACACTTTCTGTAAGATAAGAATCTGTTTTAAATTAGATATCAAGTAGACAGGATGAACTTAATACAACAAGCACAGTTCATGTTCAATATTTTATTTATGTTAAATAAGTTAAAGGTTAAAGAACTGTGAATACAGACATTTACAACTTTATTAAAATAATTAGTTGTCCTGTGGTTTTTTTTCAGTCGTCTGCATCTGCCTTATAATCATTATAATTATTGTATTTATTTCTTCTTCTTTTCCTTTCGGCTTTTCCCTTCAAGGGGTCGCCACAGCGAATCAGTGTCCTCCATCTTTGTATTTATTTATTACTGGTTAATTAATTTTTTTCCTATTTTTCCATTTATTCATTTAATTATTTTTTTGTGTGTTAAAAATAAAGATTGAGAACATTGGAATGTTTTATCTGTGCTTTTCTTGTGGAAATCCTGATGCGGCCCAGCCTCACCCAGACTCTGACTCCAGCGGCTCCCGGGTAAATTGAGTTTGAGATCCCTGCTGTAAAGTGTTCTTGACAGCTTTGAAAGCCGCTTGAAATAAAATGTATTATTATTATTATTATTATTATGCCATTGTGCTAACTGTTTGCATAAAGGTATTGTCATGATCTGGTTGGCGACCAACGGGTGGAGCTGTCGGCCCCGCCTGCACCTGCACCTGCACAGGTGCTGGTCGTCCCGATCAGATTGGCGACCAACGGGTAGCGACGTCCGCCCTGCCTGCAGCCTCGCAGGTGCTGGTCGTTTTAATCAGTGACACTTAAAAGGACTCCCGGCACGACCATCCGGTGTCGGTTCATTGTTTGTTGCATGCTTTGTCTGCAATTGCATGCATTGTATGCTGTGCACGTGTTTGTTTAACCTTGGCGGGCTTTTACACTTGGTTTTCTTTTGATACTTTTTTCTGTTCACATCATTTTGATGTTTTACATTTTGTTCCTGCTGACCTTTATTTTAATACAATTTGTCAAACAACCTCCTGCTCCCTCCTGCCTGCTTTTTGGGATCTGCACCCGCCATCACCACCTCGTAAACCGTAACAGTAAAAAAAAAAAATAGCAGCTAACCTCAGGGTCTACTGGCAGCTTTTCAACTTGTCATGTGGGTGCAAAATATCACAGCGCCACCATGAAATCCTCGATGGCGCTGAATGCTGACTTACTTTGACCCAATAAATGCGTTTACATAACTTCCACAGTCACCATGCTTGGTAGTTACTGTTTGAGCGTTATTGCTATCCACACATCCTCATTTTATCAGCCTACATGTCATGACACCCCATGACATCCCATGTCAAATCATTCATTGACTCACTCAGCCCCCTGCCTGACAATTTCCAAAACACTACACAAATTATCCATCTCAGGCTAACGTACCCGCATCATGCTAACGTTTGGAAATGATGAAGAAATAGTACAGAGACTGTGGATTAACTGTAAATTGAACATAGCGAAGACGCAATTGGAGGCAGCGTGGAAACTATTTGACATAGTGTGACGCCAACTAGATGTGATTCAAGCCTTGTGAGGTTGTACATCTGTCTCGTGAGGTCTCGTGCGTCAAACATTCATTTCATTGATCATCTTCAAACTGTTTGATGACATGTGATTTTATTAATGTCCTGTATGTGATAGTTCTTCATTTTAAGGGATTTGTTACAGCTTCAGCTGTTAAAGCGCTGTATAAATTAATATGTGTTGTATTGTATTTTATTGAATTGTCCTGGTTTGTGTGTTTCTTTGACAAAAAAATACCTTTCTTTAGCTGCTTAGCTACCTTTCACGATTTCAAATGTATTGGTGACCCCGAATATAGATAAACATACAGTACTGTGTACAAGACTTTACAGCCCGAGGTGTGCACATTGCTGACATATTGATGTTTTCTTCCTGTTATGACTAAACCATCAACCGGGAGGCCAGCATGTCCGGGAGATAACATGGGAACATTCAAGGTCGACTCTGTGGAACCAGTAAATATTTTATTTGGTTTTTATGACGATATTTTAAGTCACCAAACACACACTGGCACAATGTAAACAGAGTGAAAAGTACAAGAGGACACGATATGCGGGCATGTGTGTGCGTTTGTGTATGTGTGTGTGAACTTCATGACTGTGTTTACAAATAAGTATACGATTAGCGATTTCTTTGATGCAACAAAACCGACGATTTAAAAAAAAGGTAACGATGAATCAGGATGTTGAAAATTATGTTTTTCTACTTATTCTTTTTCCTTTCATAACTTTGCTACTATGAAATAGGAATGTCTCCAATGTGAGACAAATAACAGTATTATCTCATAATTTCACCACCCACCCACGCTCTCCGACCCCTCTCCGCAGTGGAGGGCGGGTGAAGGCGTGCCATTTAAACCAATGAAAAGGCTCTATGCGCAGGCGTCATTGAGAGAGGCGCGGCCTGCCTTATAAATTACATCAATTCGAAAGAAAGTTAGACTTCTTCAACTCGCAGGAAAAAAATACTGCGCGTAAGGTGACACCACGTGACCAAGCTATTTTTTTTGTTTCATTAGGATCCTGATTTTTGTGACTTTTGTCCTGCATCGTCATGTTTCCACAAGGCAACCAGAGGTAAGTCATCATTAACTTACTGAACATCTCTAAGAAACAATCATAAAATAGAAAAATAATTTTAAAATGCCAGTTTTCATGATAGCACCAATTAATTATTTATCACTACAAAAACGTGTGAGAGGTGTTCGTCTTCCAAGTTGTCCGTCACAAATTTTGCTCTGACGAACCAAGAAAAGGATGGAAAAATGTTGATGTCACCTTGTTGAATTTTTGAGGGCAAACTACTGGTGATGTAGTTTGTGACTATGACCAAACGTTCGATTGCACAACAAAAAAGTAAACATGGAGTTCCTCGGACTGCAAGTGTCAATCTCATTTTTGGCGCAGCCCAGATTACAATTATATTTATATATATTTATTGTTCAGTCCCTTTGATAGTGTTTTATTACGACGACAATGATGTAGAATCACTCAATGATTACCTTCGACACAGATGAAATTGAATGTCAATACAGTCAAGTATTGTAATATGTATTTGTGAGGAAGTGACATTCAAATTGTTCCGGTTCTGCAGCTACACTTACGAGGACTATAAATCTACAGCTGATTGGCTGCTGACCCGGACGGACGTTCGGCCTTCTGTCGGCATTGTTTGCGGCTCGGGCCTCGGCGGGTTGGCGGCGATGTTGAAGGATCAGGTGGCATTCAACTACATGGACATTCCAAACTTCCCGCAGAGCACAGGTGAGTCCAACTAGCGTCTTCGGCCACGCAAAGGATCCCGCCGGCTGAGTTTCTGTTTGGTCCCATACAGTGCACGGACACGCCGGACGACTCGTTTTCGGAACACTGAAGGGGCGGTCATGTGTGTGCATGCAGGGCCGCTTCCACTTGTACGAGGGGTACCCCATCCAGAAGGTTAGTTGCCATACACTCTCCTGGAACACCTCAGTGCGTCAAATCTAAACCCCGTTGGCTGATCTTTGTTGTGTTCAGATCACTTTTCCCATGCGGATCTTCAAACTGCTGGGTGTGGACACGGTGATCCTGACCAATGCGGCAGGCGGTCTCAATCAGGACTTCAAGGTGGGAGACATCATGATCATGAAAGACCACCTCAATCTGCCAGGCTTTGCTGGGAACAACCCACTCGCCGGAATGAACGACGATCGGTAGGATACCGACTTTCCAAAAGAAAAAAAAACGTACTAAGCAACCACCACAATGCTGACGCATGTCAACTGCAACACAGATTTGGCGTACGCTTTCCGTGCATGTCTGACGCGTACGACCGAGAGCTTCAGCAACTGGCCATGGACGTGGGGCAGGAACTGGGCTTTGGGGACTTTCTGAGGGAAGGCGTCTATTGCGTGCTGGGCGGACCGTCATTTGAGACCATCGCCGAATGCAGAATGCTCCATAAACTCGGCGCTGATGCTGTCGGTAAGTTAAAAGTCAACGTCATATGTGAGTCAAAGGTCTTCATTCAAGTCAGTCGAATCAAGTCATTTAATCTTGCTCAGTCACAATACGGAGTAATAAATGAATACACAGTCAAAGTCCCAAGTCCGACTTCCTGGGAAACGCTTCCTTATTCCACAAATCCAGTATATATGAGAATATCTTGATCGGACTATTAGATCACTCCTTTCAATCTGAAATGCCTCCAGACACGTAATTGGAATCCACGCTCCGTCACTTCCCGAGCTAACGTCTTCCTTCCTCACCGCAGGCATGAGCACAGTCCACGAGGTGATCGTGGCCCGGCACTGCGGCATGCGCGTGTTCGCCCTATCGCTGATCACCAACCAAGCAGTGATGGATTATGACAGCGAGGAGAAGGCCAACCACGAGGAGGTCCTCCAAACGGGAAAACAGAGAGCGGAGCAACTGGAGCAGCTCATCTTCAACATGGTGTCCAGGATGGAGCACAACAATGACGCCTGAGCCGTCTTGACTTCTTCGCTAGGTCAAACGTCCACCGTGTTCCATTCTTGGGTCTGATATCCCGTTGCGTGCACTTGCTATATTATTTATATGTGAACAGCAGATCAACATGTACAAGTGTAATTAATTGAAGTCAAACTGTTTTTTTTAATTATTTTTAATAAAGGTTATTTATTATGACACACTGTGTGACTTTGATTGGCTTTTGCAATGCGTGTAAACAGGAAGTTAAGAGTTACAAAAGTGTGACTTTTGTTGCACCAATAGAAACGCTTTCATGCACGAGTGCTCGAAAAATGGCGCCGAGTTTGGCACAAGTAGAAATAGCTCAAAGCTGCATCTACACTTTGAATGTTTGCTTGAAGCACAATGGCGTCAACGTACAAAAAAAGGTGAATTTTGGCATTGCACTCTGGTCCACACAAGATGGCAGCAAGGTTACAAAAGGCTAAACAAACTTCCGTCATGCAACAGGTGTCACGACGGAAGCCCACAGGGTCTTTCTAAGGTACTCTAAATGGGTTTGTGTGTGTTATTTTGGATTAAAATGTCTATGATAATTGTCCTTTTTTACTTTTAACTCATTCACTGCCTGACGACGTGAAAAAATGTGTCCACTCCAGTACCAGAGTTTTTGTCATTTTCACTTCATTCCAGGACCCACAGAATATTGAGTTTTAGGACTACATTTACATTCAATGCAGCGTTACAAACCTGAGGCTCTCTTCTTTCATAAGGACAAAAATAGTTAATTTCTAAATTATATGGGTCTGGTGTTATATGAGCTTGAAATGAGGTCAGCTGTCCAAAATACAATGTAATAAAAACATATTGGTTTATAGAGGGCTTTAACAACAGCTGAAGCTGGAACAAAACACTAAAATGGAAAAAGGCAAATGCTGCCTCCTTGTGGAAAGGAAAAACATTGCCAAAGACCATGGCCAGCGCTTTATCGGCACTCAAACAGGAAAAAATAAAACCCAAACAAATTCGGGAATGGCGCTGAACGTCATATTTTCAATTCCCAAATAAATTTGTGAATGGCAGTGAATGAGTTAAAATATATATTACAAGTGCTTTTGCAAAATCCCTTCTTAACATGTCGTACTCTCAATTTGAGCAGACTCTAAAAATGCGCATGCCACAATTTTCCATGCCTTGTGATTCCAAATGCAGTTAGCAATAGTAAACGGCTATATATTAAGTAAAAAAATGGGGATATTGAGTTTTAAAAGGATTACATTTCCAGATGAACCTAAAATGCATCACAAGCTTGATCAAGCATTTTTGTTTTCACGCATTTTCGGTACATCTGGAATTTTCAACAGAAAACGTGATGTAGTGATGAAAAATGGTTTTTCACAGTCGTAACGCTTCGAAAAGAAGGCGATTAGTACGATGGGACAAAAAATAAAGTAAAATTTGACACCCTTGCACCATGGCAATGATTTACGTCATCTAGCCTGACGCAATGTGGTGATGAAGCCTCGACGGACGCGCCGTTGACGTCTAGGCGAACATGGTGAGAGAGAGCCACTGCAAGAAACAGGAAGTGGTGACACATGAAGAAGTCAACAAAATATGTCCACATTTCCTCTTACCTGGGCGAAGTTGAGCGAAATGACGCCATCTGTGTCCGTGTCCATGATCTTGAACGTTTCTGTCGAAACAACAAGAAAATGAACATTTCGCTTGGGGAAAAAAAAAAGAGAATCGGTGAGGTGGGGAAGGCGATCTAGGGGAACGAAGTCACGGATAAAACTCACTGAACATGGACTCCAAGCGGACCAGACATGTGACGAAATTGTCAAAGTCGACGGCCATGTCTTCCTCCGTGTATCGTAAGATGATGAGCTGGAACAGGTGATTGGTCAGCTTGAAGCCTGCGGGGATAGGAGCGGTGAGGGGTCAAAGGTCACCAAGCCCGTGACTAGTCATCTCACAAGCACACGGCCACCTGTACCTGCGGATTCCAGCGCCATCCTCATCTCGTAGGAGCTCATGCTTCCTGATTTATCTAGATCATAGTTCCTGAATATGGTCTGCGCAAAATAAGGGGTGGGGGGGAGGGGGTCATGTGATTCCAGAATGACCTGTGTTTGTGCGTGCATAAGAAAGTTTACCAGGTAGCGTTTGATTTTCTCCCACAGAACATGGAACTCGACCAGTCCCAGCTTCCCACTGCCGTCCGTCTGCCAAGGAGTTGAGGAAACCAACAAGGGGGTGTCAGGGGGGATTGACCTAAGTCACATGACTTCACTTTAGAAGCAAAAGGGAGACGGATGAGGGAGTCCCCAACCAAGACGGCGACAAGGATACATCCATGAGATTGATCATGCTGCGACACGCCTCCTTGGTGAAGCCGTCAGTCTTCAGGTCTTTGTCTGTTGCCATGGTAACTATTTTTAACTTCTGTGCGGCGCGTGAGCTGAGTGAGTGTACTTACGCTTGCTGATGATGCGGTTCAGGATGGTTTGCAGCTCATTGATGCTGATCTCCATATCCTTCTCGCCACACACACACATCACACGAGACAACAGTAGCGCCTTTGTCACGTCAAAGCTCAGACCGGAAAAACAGAAGCACAAAAGAGCACGTGCTTACGGGTCCAGCCAACTGCCGGAAGAGACTCTTGAAGCCGGCCTCAATCTGGCTCTCGTCCAAAAAGTTCTACAAGAAGAAGAACAGCCATGATCCCAAGATGGCAGTGTGACGACATTCACAGAAGTGATGCCTTTGCCCATTGCAGGCTTTCCAAAATGTGAATATTTGTTCCTTGAGAGTCTATCATTCATCTCCCAAAAACATTTTTTTTTTACTTTTGTGTTTTTTTTTAACTTTTTATAAAACGTTTGTGTTGTTTTTTGGCTTGATGTATTATATTGTCTGACCAATTAGATTTTTGTCTCTGTCTTGCAATGTTGAAAATGAAAGGACAACCGGCACCATTTTTTTTGTTTCCTAACTGACATCAGAAAAAAACTTTTTATAACATCTAAAATACCCAAAACACGCACGCCTTGTTTGTGACGTCACGCCAGGACGTTTTCACCTTGCTCGAGAATCAAAACAATGACTTCAGATTCGGAGAAGATGCTTTCTTGGTACTCATCCATTTATGAATATGATTCAAATAGTTCTGAAGAGGAAAGCATCAATGTTTGCAATCGATTAAAGAAGTCCTTCCGTATCATTTTGAGGCATCTTGACTCCAATGTAGCGCCCAGAAAATGCACAAGATGGCGACCAAGCTCCGTTGGAAATGGGCTGATTTGTCTGTTGGGAATTTGTGTCAACTAATATAAAATAGTAGTCTTGGTGCAACACACAATGATTCACCATCACGTTATTTATGTGTTTTCCTTCTAATTTCGCCATCGACACGGATCAACACGATGTTTTCAGACCAAACAAAGTACCCAAAATGCATTGTGTGTCGCTTTCTCGGTCAGGAGCGTTCCTGACGCGACGTCACGTCAGGAATCGTCACCAATTTGAAAACAAGACTTCCTGAATATTCAGCACGAGTCTTAAAACGTAAAATATAGCTATATGCGGTGGAATCTTCGTAAAATATGCTCAGTAGAAGTCATTTGAAGTGATTTTACAAATTATGGACACAACTTGTCCGGGGGCGTCGGTTGTCCTCTAAAATTAGTGATGGAGCAATTTTTCTCTTTACTGAATGACATCTTGGGTGTACTGTACTGTTATTATATAAATATTACCGTAGTTTCCAGACTATAAAGTGCACCGGATTATAAAGCGCACCTTCAATGAATGACATATTTTTAAACTTTTCCATATACAGTGATACCTCGGCTTACGAACGCTTTAGTTTACAAACTTTTCACCATACGAACATTAAATTTGCGAGAATATAATCTTGGCATACAAACTAGTTTTCCACACCCCCTTTGAGTGCAGACGTGGTTTGTTATCGAGTGGAGTACTTTAGCTATTATGGGACCGAAAAAGACCCCACCACAGGCTAGTGTTAAGATGAAGAGGAAAAAAAATAAATTTACGGTCGAGCAGAAGACGGAGATCATCGAAAAACACAAACGAGTTGTGCGTTTGTGTGACTTGGTGTCCCAGTACCATTACGCTAAATCAATCATTTGTACCATCCATTGAACTACAATCACAAAGGTAAATAAAATTACTTCATTATACAGTACAGTTTATTTCTTTAATTACAATACATGTCCTATCGGCGGTAGTCGATGGAGGGACCAAGTCACCACAGAAGGCTCAGGCTTTCCTTACCTCACTAGGAAGATCCGCCACCACGTCGTCATCTAGTTCCCTGAAAAGCAAACCGATAAAATAAATCCACATTGGTGAGCAGCCAGGTTTGCAAGGATGCACCGATAACAAGGTGTCACTCACTCTGAATCGGCAGGTTTCTCCGAAAACACCCGCAGGACAAAGTCGGCCTCCTTGTGAGGCTCGAAAGTAGACGGCACGATGACATATTCGCCGGCGGGGAGACGGAGACGCGAGCTGACCTCCCTCAGGTTGATGAAGAGTTCGGAGCGGGCGCTGGAAGCGTGCGTAAGGAAGAAGTTCTGCTTCAAGTGGACCCGCGTCTGACCTTTCGCCTGAGACGCAAGTTGTTTACCGACTTTTGTTCTGCTGTTCGTGGAAAAAGCCTGATTGGAAAGCTCATACCTCACTTGGAACCTAGAAAAAAGGAAACTTCATGAGATTACAGACTGGGAAGTACTCGCAGGTTGCGTTGCGAGCCAACACCGACCTCATAGACGGCGAAGCCGATGGTCTCCATGTCTTTGCCCTCTCGCCGCTTCTTCCTACGGTCCTTCTGCATGAGCGCCACCAGAAAACTGCAGTCTGACATACCAGGCGCGTCGGGATGTTGTAGCACCAACTTGAACTGTGGATTCAGCCAAAATGTCGCTAGAAGAAAGAGGTTCGACGTCAGGCTAGTGCTCCAAAAACAAACATTCTTCCCTTGCCTTCCCTTACCTGGATAGTTCCGGCAGCCTCCGGCTGTGCTGCCTCGTCTCCATTCGCCCGGGTACAGTGATGTGCTCCAGGTTTTCATTTGGCTGTTCTGGAGGGCGTCGGCTGTCAGGTTGCAGATTTCCAAACGGGTGAACTCGCGGAGGAAGTCGCTGAAAGACATCCTGTAGGAGTGGCATGGTTGAGATAAACCGAGTGGATGGATGAATAAAGAAAGAAATACACAAATAAAAAAATTAATGTATAAATAAACAACCGATCAAATAATTAAATGAATAATTAAATAAATAATCAAACGGGTAAATAAACAAATACAGTAAAGTCTCGTTATATCGATATTCAAGGGAGTCCGAAAAAATATCGATATAACCGGGACTATCGATATATCCGACCCTGTTTGCATGTAATTTTCTCCGTGCGTGCATAGAAATAGTATCAATATAACCGGGACTATCGATATATCCGATATCGATATAACGAGACTTTACTGTAGATAAGTAGGTGAATGAATGAATGAATAAATACATAAATAAATAGGTAGATGAATGAATGAATGAATGAATTGATAAACAAATAAACAAATAAATAAATAGACGGATGAATAAATAAAAATAGAATGAATACATAGATAAATAAATATATGAATGACTGAAGAAATAAACACCTAAATAAACAAACAAACAGAGAGAGATAGAGAGAGAGAGATATACAGAGACAGAGAGAGACAGACAGACAGACAGACAGACAGACAGATAGATAGATAGATAGATAGATAGATAGATAGATAGATAGATAGATAGATAGATAGATAGATAGATAGATAGATAGATAGATAGATAGATAGATAGATAGATAGATATAGACAGACAGACAGACAGACAGACAGACAGACAGACAGATAGATAGATAGATAGATAGATAGATAGATAGATAGATAGATAGATAGATAGATAGATAGATAGATAGATAGATAGATAGATAGATAGATAGATAGATAGATAGATAGATAGATATAGACAGACAGACAGATAGATAGATAGATAGATAGATAGATAGATAGATAGATAGATAGATAGATAGATAGATAGATAGATAGATAGATAGATAGATAGATAGATAGATAGATAGATAGATAGCTATAGACAGACAGACAGACAGACAGATAGATAGATAGATAGATAGATAGATAGATAGATAGATAGATAGATAGATAGATAGATAGATAGATAGATAGATAGATAGACAGATAGACAGACAGACAGACAGACAGACAGACAGACAGACAGATAGATAGATAGATAGATAGATAGATAGATAGATAGATAGATAGATAGATAGATAGATAGATAGATAGATAGATAGATAGATAGATAGATAGATAGATAGATAGATAAAAGTGGACTCACCAGAATTCACCATCCTCGCTGCGGTTTTGGAGCCGACCACGGACTCCACGATCAACACTGTCCCATTCTCGAGAACTATATGGAAAAAGATTCAAGTCAATGAAATCCACAACTAGGGAATATTTTGTAATGCCCGTATACATTATCATCCCTCCCGCCTGTTCCCTGACTCTCTTTTAAGGCTGCACATGTTTACATGAGGCATGTTTTCCAACAAGCGTGTGTCTCACTTGTCACTCCAAGCGCCAGTCCACTCCACTTCCCCCCACGGGTTCCTGATGCGGACAAGCTTGGTCAGGTTTCCACGGAAGACCACCTAAGAAACGCATTGGAGCGTGGTCACATTGCATGGAGACAGACACCAAGATTGCCGGGACGTTCTCGCACCTCGTCCAAGCCCGTGACTGAATAGGCGTGTCCCTTGACCAGCTTTTTGAAGGTGACCGCCTCCATGTCTCTGGAGCTGGTGATCTGGTAAAACAAACAAAAAACAACATAAGTGACAGTAAATCAGAAGTGCTCGCCTTCCTAAACTACTGTGGGGAAAGTAAAGCAAGTCAATTGAAGTCCACCGTCCATTTCAAAACCGTTGACGTGAGTTAGGCGATTGGACCACAATACCAGCAACGATATCTCTATTATATTCTACTTCATAAAAACAATCAGCCTGGTGGCAGTATAACAAAAACCGATAATCTCTACATAGATGTCTGTAAAGTAAATATGTATCAGTGCTGCTCAGCTCCGTGCGGAAGATAATGAATATATGACTGTGAGTAGTTATGTTGAATATGGGTTTTACATGTGTTTTAAAAAATGGGTTTCCATTTGCATTTTGGTAAACGACAAAAGTTTAAGCTATATCATTTTAAATAATTAGTTTTTACGAATGAATGGGTGGGCGAGAGGAATTTTTTAGGATGCCACTTAATGAAGTTCAGTCAATGCACTCGCATCAGATAACAGAAAGATTTACCACATCTGATACGGTAGCCGCATCGACGTGTTGCATTATTGGGCCCACCCACTGATGGCAGCGTCTCCATGTCAATGTTCTTACTCACGTCAATGGAGCAGCCAAGCAGTGAGCCCCTTTCGATGGCGCGGCCTATGATGCTGAAGAGGTCGGAGGGGGCCTTATTCAGCTCAAACATTTCCGTCACGCCGCCAGTGAAGTCTTCGAAGCCTTCGGACGTGCTTCCGCCGGACAGTGCCTCATAGCAGCCGTTCAACCTGAGGCAGGTAAAGTCCACATGTGACATGGAAGGCGCCCGCCAAAGACCGAAGCGGCAACTCGGCGTTCGGCTTTACTTGGCGTAGGCCTTCTCGATCAGTGCGCTCCAAAACTCTCCACCCTCCGCCGAGTGGACGAAAAGCAGCTTGCCGTCCTTGACGGGCAGACGGTCATCAATCACGACCTCAAGCCACTCGCCAAACTGCCAGAACTGTGGACACAGTGATGGTGTATGAGGCCCTTGTTACTATGGCAACGTAAGTCAAACAACACTTTCGTATCATTGCCCTTTTGACCTTCTTCATATTTCCAATGTGGCTTGTCCGTCTGATGCAGCTTCATGTCCAGTGATTTGCTAAATGTGCTACATCAAATGCTATGTGGGCTCCCTTTAGTGGCGTGTGAAAAAAATTGTCGCAGAATAACAGGTCAATTATATTTACCGTTACAAGTTCAATCACATACAGTACAGTGAACCCTCGTTTATCGTGGGAGATACTTTCCAAAAATAGCCCGCGATAGGTGAAATCCGCAAAGTACAATGTAGACCGCTTTTTTTTTACACACAATGCTAAACTGTAAATACTGCAGAATGAAACAAAAATGAAATAGTTTAAAGAACGGCGTTGTAAAACAATCTTTTGCTGCTGCGCCTATTTGTCCTGACGCTGTAGCGTCTTTTTCTACTGAAGGAGTCTTTCTCCGAGAGAAGAACATTGTTATCGGTAGTTGTTGGCACTCTCTTTTTTTTCTTTCTTTTTTTGGAGAATAGAGAACAGCTCATGGAGCAGAATTCTCCATGAGCTGTTCCAAGCCAGTGTTTGATTTTATTCTGCTTTGTTTGCAGTGTTGTTTCTTTTACTTTGTTTGTTTGCACATTTGCATGCCATTAATTAAAAAAAAGATATTTTTTTCCCCCTGAAAAAAAATCTGCCAAGCACTGAAGCCGCGATAAGTGAACCGCGAAGTAGCGAGGGATCACTCTACTGTACATTTGTATCTTTAAGAATGGGGTGTTTGAAACATTTAATTTGGTAAAATTTGTTATTTAACTTTTCAAGGCAACACATTTATTGAATTGTGATTAAACTGTTTGGTACCAAATCCACCTTGAGCAAAGCTCACAGTTTCTCTCTCACTATTGACAATTCGACCGTTTCTCCTTCCCATCAGGTGAAAAGTCTCGGTGTCATTCTTGACAGCACACTATCGTTCCACTCCCATATACAGTAAAGTCTCGTTATATCGATATTCAAGGGAGTCCGAAAAAATATCGATATAACCGGGACTATCGATATATCCGAACCTGTTTGCATGTAATTTTCTCCGTGCGTGCATAGAAATAGTATCGATATAACCGGGACTATCGATATATCCGATATCGATATAACGAGACTTTACTGTAAATAACTTAACCCGGTCTGCGTACTTCCACCTACGCAATAACAATCGTCTTTGCCCGTCTCTCAATCCTCACACCACTGCTATCGTCTCTCTCTTGTTTCTATTTATAATTGTGTTGTATTTATTGCATTCTATTTGTGATTGTATTTTATTTATTATAGTACCTATGCTTGTCTGTGACTGTCCTTGAGAGCTTTGAGAGGTGCTTAAAATGTAATGTATTATTATTATTATCATTATTTTTAAGTTCCAAAAATCCACCAATATCTGACACAAAAAATCACTGCCTAAGTAAGAAGAGTTTAGTGGTGCGTTTGACTTTGACTTTTGCATAACAGTTATTTCATGATTATCTGTAGGTGCCATAAGATGGCATCAGTCTTTCATCTAGAAGTGCTCCATGTAACAACGTGGGTACAGAAAGTGCTTAAGAATGAATGACTCTCTGTGTCTTTGTGTTGTCATATTATTTGTTATTTCGTTTTTTTGTTCTTTTGACTTCAAG
This sequence comes from Hippocampus bargibanti, assembly GCF_051943395.1. Taxonomy (NCBI): domain Eukaryota; kingdom Metazoa; phylum Chordata; class Actinopteri; order Syngnathiformes; family Syngnathidae; genus Hippocampus; species Hippocampus bargibanti. Next base: position 25,090,715 of record NC_142735.1, on the reverse strand, counting down.
GTGGCGCCGGGAGAGTGGCTGCCTTTCCAGCAGCTTCTGTATTTTGTTTTTCTACTTCTTTCTTTCCTTTCATAACTTTGCTGCTGTGAAATGTATATTTCTCTACTGTGAGACTAATAAAGGTAAATTCAATCCAATCCAAGTACGGCTTGAATGTTAGACCGGGTTTTGGCCTGATCACAAAAACAGCTATTAGCAAATCTCTGAGTTGCAAATATGGGTGGGGAACCGCTAATCTCCCTCTCTGTGCTAGTTTTGGGCTCATTAAAAGCTCTGTTACGATTGTAAAGCATCGTAAACCCGTCATCCATGTAAACAATTAAATTTTATGGAATTTAAAGGGACACGTGATAGTACTGTATTTTCCGATACATAATAATAATAATAATAATAATAATAATAATAATAATACATTTCATTTACATGCGGATCAAACCTCTAAACTTGATGGGAAAACCCGAAAGGAAAAGAAGAAGAATACATTTCATTTATAAGCGCCTTTGAAAACTCTCAAGGACAATTTATAGTCATGTAATTTTTTTGTGTGGGTGAGCAGCGGCAGCCATTCGTGCCAGCGTTCACTCTACCCGGAAGATTATAAAGGGATGGAGCAGCTCGGTTTAACTTACCTGTGCTGATGTACCACCTAGTCCGAGAGAGTGTGGAAAAAGCATCCTCTTCGGGATAAGCAATTAGTTAAAGGAAAAACAAAAAATATACAAAGAAATAAACAAACAAACACATTAACGCTCTCAGATTAAGGGATGGATATACATATTACTGTAAATACAGAGGGTTGTCAGGAAGGGCATCCGACGTAAAAGCTTGGCCAAAACAAACATGCGGATCAAACCTCTAAAGTTGGAGGACACTGATTTACTGTAGCGACCCCTTGTAGGGAAAAGCCGAAAGGAAAAGAAGATATACATATTACTGCTTATATCAATGAAACTCATGACAAAAAGTTAGCGGACACCAGGGCAGACAACTCTGAAAAGTTGCCTGCCCGGCCATAAAGTTGCCTGCCCGGCCATAAAGTTGCCTACCCCATTTTTTCACAACTTGAAACACAATAAGACGACTAATCGTAAAAAAAAACCCATTGTTGCAAAGTATTATGGATTGTTTTTAATGAAGGCTGTACCTACCACAAATGCTACCTTGCATAATTTATGGTAAATATCTCATAATTTTGCTCCTGTTGTCGTTTGTCCATACACTGTTCGTCATGTTGCACAATGCAATGTTTTCATTGCGTCATCTGCCACAAGCCACGTGAACTCCTCTTTCCACGATGCTTTTAATAATAATAATGATACATTAATTTCTCAGCGCCTTTCAAAACTCTCAAGGACACTTTAAAGTCACGGGATAATGTACGTTTACATTTTGTAGCGTCATAAATATTGTTAGCTTCTTTTGGATCTTTCTTCTGGGGCTGAGGTTCTGTGCACCTACTTTGGAAAATGATATGCGAATGCAGGACCTTATAACGCTCGGGAAAGTCCGGAAGCACGAAGCAGGCTTCTGATTGGCTGCCGTGCAGAATATGCAAATTGCCAAACGAACCAAAATTCCAAAATTTCCAAACCGAACGAAGATTTCAAAATCGTAATCATTTATTCGGATTTCGAAATCTTCATTCAAACGTTTGCTTTATTGGATCAATAATTGTATTTTATTTATTATATTGTATTTGTAATTATATTTTATTTATTATAGTACCTATGCGTGTCTGTGACTTGAGAGCTTTGAAAGGCACTTAAAATGTAATGTATTATTATTATTATTATTATTAAAGCAAACATTTGATTTGAAAAAAAATCTTTCTTTCTTTTTTTTTTCTTGAAGAAATTGTCGGCCACCCGGGCGTAGACGTTTTGTAAGTTGTACGCCCGACGTTGCAGCTTCAATAAATGAAAAAAACGTTTTCCAAATATAATTAATACATAAATATATAGATTTTTTTCCAAATATAAGGCACACCTCATTATAAGGCGCTACAGTAGAGGCTGGGGTTACGCACTACTTTTTCTACAAGGGGAAAAGGAGTCGGCGGCTGCTGACAGTCGTTGCGAGACCTGTTGTGGCTCAATACTACTTCACATATAAGGTGCACCGACATATAAGGTGCAGGGTCATCTTTTGAAGAAAATCAAAGCTTTTGGGTGCGCCTTATACACCGGAAAATACGGTATGTTTAATTAGCCACTGGGCTCTTGCAATTTTTTTCCCGATGTGCAGGAAAAAAAGACAATGATTACCTGGAAGTGGAAAATTCCAGCATATCCCTGATCAAAGCTCTGTCCATGCGGGACCACTCGGTGTAGGAGGTTGTTATTTAAGGTCAGCGAGGCGATGGCCGCCAGTAGCCAGCAGTCCCCTGTATATGCAGGCACGCACACAACCACACTCTATCACATGACCAGGCCTGGGTATGGAAAACCATTTAAGCACTTACATGACATCCAAATCATGTATAATTTACTTATATATACAATTAATATGTGATCTTAGCAGGCAACTACATAGAGTGCAATGAGTCGGGCTCTTTTGGGACGCTAGTGCAACAACTTGTTAATACAAAAACAAAGAGTGATTTTAGTTGTATGTCTGTCTGTGTCTTGGTACTTACATCAAATAAATGCTCAAACGTCTTTTGGTAAACTGAATGGAGAATAATCATTTTTCCACCCCTCCCACCCCTAGTGGCGAGGTATGCATCTGTGTATATACAGCATGTGTCAGTTGAGCATGGATGGGGCTTTCAGCTTGTGTCGGAATTCTCAATGTGACATGAGAACATTCCCCACTTACCGAGAGATCCCTGGCAGATGTCAGTTCGGGTCGCGCCGTCCACAATAAAAGCGGGACGCTTGCACAACTCCTGCAGACACACACAGACACACATGGAAAATCAGTGTTTCCCAAATTTTATTCAGCCACACTGACGAAAAATGTGAAGAAGGTGGCCGTGATTGTGAACTCATTCTCTGCCATTCCCAAATTTATTCGGGAATTGTAAAGCATGACGTGGAGCGCCATTCCCAAATTTGTTCAGGTTTTTTGGGTTTTCCGAAAAAGCGCTAGTCAGACCTCTGGCAATGTTTTTCCCTCCCAAGAGGGGGCAGCATTTGCCTTTTGTACAGCCGCCCCTATTTTAAGCTCAGATAACTCCAGACCCACGTAACTTAGGAATTAACTATTTTTTTCTGATGAAAGAAGAAAGTCTAAGGTTTCTTACGCCGCATTGGATGTTTATGTAGTCCTAACACTGAATATTCTGTGGCTCCTGCAATTTGAATGAAAATGACAAAAACCCTGGCACAAGGGTAGACACATTTTTGCAGATTGTCTGGCATTGAATGAGTTAATTAGAGTGAGAAATCTTCCGCAACTGAGTGGAAGAGCATCTCATCGTTCTGTGTGACTCTGTGTGTATAAATACGTATATATGAACAGATATACATTAGTTGCAGTTAATAGCACAATGGTCGAGACTAAATGATGGAGATAGCATAAAGTCGCGAAAGATAAAGGGTCACCTACGTCAATAGTACCAGTAACTTTTTTTTGTCATTGAACAGACCATAACAGGTTTGTTCAGACAAAGACAGGTTGGTGTTGTGTAACTGAACAAACATGTACGCATGTCTCACCTAAAAACTAATTTCCAACTGCCCGATGAGGAAATAGCCAACACCATATCAGAGGAAGCAGCTTTCTGTTAGCTATATGGCTAACTATAGCATCAAGATAACATATGAAGTCCAGCTGATTTTATATTCATAAGCAGATTCTATATTTTATAAGATCTATTTCTGAAAGCATTACATGCTAGCGCTTGTGTGTGTGCGTTGAGTCGAAACACTGCTAAAAAAAGAGAGGGCCTATTTGTGTCACCGCACACGTGTGCATGGTTGACTTCACATTTACATTTACATTTAAGCGCAGACATGTGTGTTGAAAGTGCCGTGTGCGGGAAGCAATGCGGGACGCACAATCACGACTGCATCGTAGCATGAAAGTCATGCTAACATGCAAGAGAATGTGAGACATGTGAGAGAAGCATGTTAGCAAATAGGTAACCAACCTATTTTCTATTTTCTCGTGACTCCTGGAGCCACCTCCGTTTACCACAGGATGGTAATTCCTTATATGGCGCTTGGACGCCCTCTTCTCGCCTTCTGGTGGCTTTTGGGTGCAACACGAGGTCCCCAGACCAAACAAGTACAGCAAAATACATTGACGTGATGGAAGGACCGCTACAATGCGTCTTTTTTACGGTCAGGGGCGTTCCTTTAGTGACGTCACGTACAGACTCGTCACCAACTCAAAAACAAGACTTCCTGAATATTCAGCGCGAGTCTTAAAACATAAAATATAGCTATATGCGGTGGAATCTTTTTAAAATACGCTCAGTAGAAGTCATTTGAAGCCATTTTACAAATTATGGACACAACTTGTCCGGAGACGTCGGATGTCCTTTAAATTTGCTTGAACTGTTTGTCTTCAAACATTCATTTAATTACAATTTTTATTTTAATAATACATTTGAATTAACTCATTCACTGCCAGACAATGTGCAAAAAAATGTGCCCAGATCAGTGTGAAGGTTTTTGTCATTTTCACTGAAATTGCAGGACTCAAAGAATAATGAGTTTTAGGACTACATAAAAATTTGATGCAGCGTGTGCAGAGTGGCTGTACAAACGGCAAATGCTGCCACCTCGCGGGAGGGAAAATCATTGCCAGAGGTCTGACCAGCGCTTGATCGGCACCCACCGCCCTGCAAGAAAATCCAAAACCCAAACAAATTCAGGAATGGCGCTCCATGTCGTGCTTTTCAATTCCCGAATAAATTTGGGAATGGCAGTGAATGAGTTAAACATTTTAAGTACATGTTGTTCTCCTTAAATTTAGGGACAATGTTAATGTTCAAATTAGGCAAAAGCCAATATGCAATAAATAGGTTTTTAACGATTTTTTTGTTTCATTCACAGATATGCACTTTTCACGTGATTTTACTGAAAATATTTTCCTTTTGGTGTGACTTGGTCAATGACAGTTCACACGAGACAGTGCATGACAACTCCACTAGAGGGAATACCAAAATCCATCCATCCATCCATCCATTTTCCATACCGCTTATTCATCATTAGGGTACAGGGGGGTGCTGCAGCCTATCTCAGCTGGACACCCTGAATTGGTTGCCAGCCAATCGTAGGGCACACAGAGACGTACAACAGTCACTCTCACACTCACACCTAGGGACAATTTTGGAGCGGTCAATCTGCCTGCCATGCATGTTTCTGGAGTGTGGGAGGAAACCGGAGGACCCATATACTTTCAGGGAATACCAAAATGTAATTCTTAATTACTAGCTTAGAACACTCTGAAGGTACAGTATTACGATCTCACCGGTGGTCTCATCCAGCGCACGCCATACGTCTTAGATGACCTCGGTCCAAGTTCGTTGAAGCCTAGAGAAGAGGTGCTGCAGGGGAAGAGGCTGTCCTCAAAGAGCTTCCCGCTTCGGAGACATTGTGCCCGCAAACTTTCATAGTCTTGACCCAGGAACTTGACAGCATTGTCGTTCTGGCCCAGACCTTCCTCTCGGTCCCTCAGACTACGCAGATGCACCGCCACCCCTGTGGCACATATCGGCTCAACCATGTTGGGCGGATGTGTGTGTGTTTGTGAAGTGTGTCAGGTTCTGATGTTGATTATGAACAGGTCAGAACCCACGTGTCAGGAACTTTGGAATGTTGCACCGTCTCTGCAAGTAAATAAAAGGAGATTAAAGACCATGCTCTACTCAAGGATTTGTCACGATTGGGGTCAGAAACAAATTTGCCGTATCACAACCGATGTTTCTAAGCTTCTGGGCAAAACACCCAAGCTTATCAGTACCCAGGCATTACGGCATCATGGCCCCGCCGCCCTGCATGACTATGCAAACAATGAAAGCTTCCAGGTTCATCTCACCCACTCACAATTGATTGTGATATTCGGTGTTGTATTACACTCATGGTGTGTCAACAAATAGAAAGCACGTCGACAGAGCGGCAGAGATAAAAGGTCAGAGGTCAACTTTGACGACTGGTGGTGGGCGTGACCTCGCATCTGTCTGTCAACGGCTGTACAGACACGAAAGAACAGCTGCACCCAGATATTGGTCACGTGACGACGTTCCCCACCCACCCACGCAACCCGACGAGACATTTGTGCCGTTGAAAAAAAAGTTCTGTAAACTTGCGAGGGCTGCGGAAGTATTTGGACTAATAGAATGGTTTGCAAGTGAAAGCGTGCCGAATCAGAACGGGTGTTACCCGCGCGCGCGCGCGCACTTTTCTCGTCGATAGTATGCAGAACTGAAGACAACAAAGCCGTGTGGTAATAAAGACGAGAAGCAAACGCCCTCCTACCTTGTTTTCTTCTTTTTCTTCTTCCTCCTCCCTTTCGCCCCCTGTATTCTCCCCTATACTTCCGTCCCCTTCTGCCTTCTGCCTGTGCAGCGCTGGTTTTGGATCGATGTCATGCGCATGCGCGGCAAATAGGGGATGGTTTTTTTGGTTTTGTTTTTGAGTTCAATGGCTCGCTGGTGTCACCACTTCAAGAATTAACTGAACCGAACATGCGGATCAAACCTCTAAAGATGGAGGACACTGATTTGCTGTGGCGACCACTTGAAGGGAAAAGCCGAAAGGAAAAGAAGAAAGAAGAAGACATACCTAAATGTACACATTCTCACACAATCAACGGAAACAAATAATTTAGATGCGTGTGGCAAATGCAAAAAACAAGTACATATATATCACATGCAATACAAAAACAGTAAAAATTGTGAGGAAAGTGCATGGACTGTCGTCAGAAATATGCGACAATTATAAGACGTACAACAAAAGTTACACTCGTTGTTGATGTGGGACTCCATTTCCCAGAGGTAAGTGCTTTTTTTTGTATACCCGTCACGCATTGCGTCGCATTGAAGCTTTTTCCCCCTGACACGCGCCGCCATTGTTGCATCCGCTGAAAGTTCAACATGGCCTCCGACGCGCCATCAGGAGCCGATGCGCACCAATCCGATTTGGGACTTGCTATCGCAGGCTTGAATTCTTGGACTCACCGGGAGCTCCAGACTAAGTGTGCCGAAGTGGGCGCCCCCGTAATGGGTAAGAAAAGACCGTGGAAAATCCGGAAATATTCCGTCAGAGACGCCTTGTTTAGCTGAATGTTGCTATGCTAACGCTTATGGCTAACCTGTAGCCCGTTTAATAAACGGGCTAATAAACGAGATGGCTTTAGTCCTTATTTACGACCTGTTGAACATGTTTAAGCGTCTAAAAACAACCAACGTAAGAACTTGACTTAGTTCAATGCTTATTGACTTATTATTTGCATAGTTAGCGCGTTTTCGTTTCGCAAATTTAATCTCGGTTTTTCTGCATTTGATGTTCTCTTTTTGCCGCATAGGTCCAAGAGAAGAGTTGATGGACAGATTGAAAAATTACATGATCCAGGTAAACTCAAAGAGGGATCTGTACGATGGTATTTGTGTGCTCATGTTTTTGTACGCTCTTCTCTGTGCAGACGGGCGTCCTGTTAGGAAATGCTCATGATGACAACGGAATGGGCTCTCAGGTACACCTTTTGCCTTAATTCTCAATGTTTCCATCAAAGTCTTGCCTTGTTTATTCACTGTTATGTGACCTACGCACCAGATGCCTCCAGGGATGGGGGGAATGCTGCACACTTCGATGAGCATGATGCCCCCCGGCATGCATATGCCCATGGAAGGCCCTGGCATGCAGCCTCCAGGCTTGTCGCAGGATGACCACCTCCAGATGGCTCAGCGCCGAGCGGCCATGATGATGCAGGAGGAGCATGACGACCATGACCTTCTGGATCACCAAAACAGGGTAAGAGGAGAAGATGCAATCATGTGATTTAAGAGTCGACGTGAAGCCATATAACTTTTCAAAACTTAGGCCGCCATGCTGTTGGAACAGGAACGTCACCATGACATGGTCAATATGCAGCACGGTCCAGTGGGCAGGGCAATGGCTCCTGTCACTGCAGTCCAAAGTATGTAGGTGAGCTCGTTCACCTTGGAATATTTTCGTTTCCTTATGGTCTGTCTGTCCTTCAGTTGCTTTGGATCCTCACGGGGCGCTGCCGCCTGGCATCGCCATGCTGGCTGCCCAGCGACATAGATTGCCGCCGCCACCTCCAGGGGAGGACAACAGGGAGGTGAGCAGCCTGATAGTAAGAAACGAAGGAACATCATGTTACACAAAGTGATGTGTGATGTTTCATTCAAGCCATGGCAGGGGGACGAGATCATTATTGGGGGGCCCAAGATCCCTCAAGCGCTGGAGAAGATCCTGCAACTGAAGGAGATCCGACAGGAGCACCACGTGGACCCTGCAGGTCGAGATACTATAGATGCTTAACAATACGGAATTTTATTTTCCTGGGTTTATGTTGAAAATAGTCCCGTGTTTTCCACATGCAGAATCAGCAGAAAACGACGCGCACGTTGGTGAGGGCAACTCTACACTGGAAGGGCTAGAGGCGGGAGACCAGGACGCCCGCATGTCCAAAAAGGATGTGAGTCTTTTTTTTCCTTTCAAGAGTTCAGTCTCTTTGCTTGGCTGAGCTGCAATTTGAGTTGTTCCCCTTTAGAAGAACCGCCGTCGCAGGAACCGCAAGAAGAAGGGCAAGAGCAAACATACTCAGGAAATGAAGGAGCAGTGCGTGGTCAAAGAGGAAGGCAATGAAAAAGACGACGACCCAGAAGTGGAGATTGAGTATATCACAGAGGAGCCGGACATATACGACTCCAGCTACATCATCTTCAAGCGCATCTTTGACGCCTTCAAGGTGAGTCCATGTGATTGTCTGGCGTCCAATGAAGTGTTTGACCAATATTTTATTAATATGATGCCAATGCCTGAATGTGGCGGGGAAAAAATGACCGATTAATCAGATGATATAAAAATGTGCAATCATTGACTAAATTGTGTCATCAAAATAAAAGTGTTTCTTTGTCAAGAAAAGACTGTCTGGTACACATATGCAGAAACTTCTCTAAACTTTCTCCTAGATGCCATTCTGTTTGCTACACATTGATGACACTGAAAAGCTTTCACATCGACCAATGAAATCAGCTACCGATTAACTGGTCGCACTCTCATCAACTGAACATAATCAACAATCCTTTTGAGTTACAGCTCACTGATGATCTGAAGAAGGAGAAGGAAAAAGAGCCAGAAAAGACGGAAAAGCAGGAAATCGGCTTTCTGAGGAAGAAAGGCTTCGAGCTAGAGAGGAAAGACAGCGACGACAGTGATGAGGTTGGGCTGTTGTCCTTTTCATGTCTGCGCATTGGCTTCGTTCCAACATTGACGATTGGTTGTGTTCAGAATCACTCCTGATACACAGCATCGTATCCGAAATGTTCAGATATATAACCAAGAATTATTATTTGTATTTTATTTATTTTATTTTTTGCCCCAAACTTCACAGGAAGTCCGCCCCGACGTTCCCAAGCTGTCCAAGAAGAAGTTGAGGAGGATGAATCGTCTCACCGTGGCTGAGCTCAAGCAGGTAAGCATTTATAAGCTGTCTTACCTTCATCCAGGCGCGTGTCGCTGACTACAACTTGTGTTTTGACCCCTCAGCTGGTAGCTCGCCCAGATGTTGTGGAGATGCACGACGTGACAGCGCACGAGCCCAAGCTGTTGGTGCACCTGAAGGCCACCCGGAACACAGTGCCGGTTCCCCGCCATTGGTGCTTCAAGCGCAAGTACCTTCAAGGCAAGAGGGGAATTGAGAAGCCACCGTTCCAGCTCCCGGAGTTCATCAGGAGGACTGGCATCCAGGAAATGAGGGAGGCCCTGCAAGAGAAGGTAGCTTGGGTGTCATTCGGTTATGTCTTATGCCAGCGGCATTTTCCCCCACTGACCGTTTTAATGTCAGACAATATTTTCAGGGACCGGCATTTAAGGTGTGACGGATAAATGCAACAAAATAATGATATGACCGGCATGAAAACCTATCTGGCCTCAACACACATACTCCATTCACTGTGGTAACATTGAAATGTACCTTCAAATTAAGATACGCAGCAAAGTGTATGAAAAAAGTCCAACTCACCGTTTCTGCATATGATGCAGCTCCTGGGTTTCAGGAATGACATATTGTCAGCAGACAATCCCGTAATTTTTCAAAATAAAATGTTTTGTATTCCAAAATGAGTAAAACTGATTTCAATGAGTAAAACAGAAATGAAAGTTATGTATTGTTTCGATTAAAGTTGAAATCAATTCTCTAAAAGTTTTCACAAAATCTAATATTTAACTTGTTTTCTGAAATGACATGTAATATTATTTCTTCTGCCAATTCAAACCGAATGAATGATACACAGACGTTTCCCGTGTCTTGCAGGAGGACGCAAAAACCATGAAAACCAAAATGAGGGAGAAAGTGCGTCCCAAGATGGGAAAGATTGACATTGACTATCAAAAACTTCATGACGCCTTCTTCAAGTGGCAGATCAAACCCAAGCTGACCATCCACGGGGACCTTTACTACGAGGTACTGACACCTGCGCTGCATGCTCCCTGTCAACGTGGCTGACTCTGTACTCATAGGGCAAAGAGTTTGAGACCCGCCTGAAGGAGAAGAAGCCGGGCGACCTTTCCGAGGAGCTGCGCATCGCGCTGGGAATGCCAGTCGGCCCCGTAAGTCTCTTCCCCGTGGGATCATTTTGGTCATGATGAGAACCTGTCATTGACATTTGTTTTTTCCCCTATTCTAGAACTCCCACAAGGTTCCTCCCCCCTGGCTGATTGCCATGCAGAGGTATGGCCCCCCGCCATCATACCCCAACCTCAAGATCCCTGGACTCAACTCACCCATTCCGGAGGTATCGACCAGTATTACCAGATTGGGGGTGGAGGGGGAACTATTTGCACTCTGTTTTAACTCATTCACTGCCAGACGATGTGCAAAACTGTTCACTCCAGTGCCAGGGTTTTTGTCATTTTCATTCAAATTGCAGGACCCACAAAATATTGAGTTTTAGGACGACATAAACATTCAATGCAGCGTAACAAACCTCAGACTCTCTTCTTTCATCAAAAAAGAAGAGTCAATTCCCAAGTTTTATGGGTTTGGAGTTATCTGCGCTTGAAACGGGGGCGGATGTACAAAATACAATACATACATATTGATTTATATCGCGCTTTAATAAAAAAAATGGACAAAAGGCAAATGCTGCCCCCTCGTGCCAGAGTTCTGACCAGCGCTTTATCAGCCCCCCCCACGAGAAAAAACAGAATCCGAACAAATTCAGGAATAGCGTACCATGTCATGCTTTCCAATTCCTGAATACATTCGGGAATGGCAGCGAATGAGTTAAGATACGACTGACCCGACTTGCGAGTTTTTCAAGATGGGAGGTGATAATCACCTGATTTCACGCGTCACACAGTTCTGAACACGAGGTTGGGCAGATAGGCTCCAAGCCTTTTACCGTCGCCACTCCTAGTTTACTGTCAAACTTAACATACACTCAAAGTCTTCTTCTTCTTTTCCTTTACCTTGACATCCCTGTGGCCAGACGCAGAACCTAGGGGGACCAATCTTTCAAATCAGCGCTTAAAACTCACCTGTTCCACAATGCTTTTAACACATTTTAATCTCTTTTACCAATGCTTCTTTTTGTTCATTTATATGTGTTATGATGTCAACTATGTATGCTTGTCTTTAGGTGTATTTTATTTTGCATTTTAAGCTCTTGTAAAGTGTCTTTGAGTATGATGAAAAGCACTTTCAAATCTTAAATAATAATGATAACAATCATTTTCTTCGTTTCCTTTCGGCTTTTCCCTTCAGGGGTCGCCACAGCGAATCAATGTCCTCCATCTAACCCAGTTTTGTGCATCCTCTTCTCTCACACCAGCTACCTTCATGTCCTCTTTGACCACATCCATAAACCTCCTCTTCGGTCTTCCTCTCGGTCTCCTGCCTGGCAGTTCAAGGCTCAGCATCCTTCTGCGATATAGTCACTCTCTCTCCTCTGGACATGTCCAAACCATCTCAGTCTGGCCTCTCTGACTTTCTCTCCAAAGCCTCTAATATGAGTTGTCCCTCTAATGTACTCATTCCTGATCCTATCCAACCTGGTCACTCCCAAAGAAAACCTCAACATCTTCAGCTCTGCTACCTCCAGCTCTGCTTCTTGTCTTTTCTTCAGTGGCACTGTCTCCAGTCCAAACATCATGGCTGGTCTCACCACTGTTTTATACGCTTTTCCTTTCATCCTAGCTGAAACCCTTCTATCACACCTGACATTTTTCTCCAGCCCCTCCAGCCTGCCTGAACACGCTTCTTCACCTCTTTTCCACACTCTCCATTGCTCTGGACAGTTGACCCCAAGTACTTAAAATCCTCCACCTTCTTTATCTCTTCCCCCTGTAGCATCACTCCTGCATTCACACACATATATTCCGTCTTGCTGCGACTGATCTTCATTCCTCTCCTTTCCAGGGCATATCTCCACATCTCTAGTTTCTCCACCACCTGTTCCCTGTTCTCGCTACAGATCACAATGTCATCTGCAAACATCATGGTCCAAGGAGATTCTTGTCTAACATCGTCTGTCAGCCTGTCCATCACCATAGCAAACAAGAAGGGGCTCAGAGCTGACCCCTGGTGGAGTCCCACCTCCACCTTGAATTCCCCCGTCATACCGACAGCATCCCTCACAACTGTCTTACAGTCATGATACATGTCTTGCACCGCTCTGACATACTTTTCCGTCACTCCAGACTTCCTCATGCAATGCCACAGCTCTTCTCTGGGCACCCTATCATACGCTTTCTCCAGATCTACAAAGACACAATGCAATTCCTTCTGACCTTCTCTGTACTTCTCTATCAGCATTCTTAAAGCAAACACTGCATCTGTCGTACTCTTTTTTTTTTTTTTTGGCATGAAGCCATACTGCTGCTCACAAATGTTCACTTCTTCTCTTAGTCTTGCTTCAACTACTCTTTCCCAGAGTTTCATTGTATGGCTAATCAACTGTATTCCTCTGTAGTTAGTACAACACTGCACATCTCCTTTGTTCTAAAAAATGGGCACGAGTACAGTTCGTCTCCATTCTTCAAGCATCTGTTCACCATCGAAGATCTTGTTGAATAACCCAGTCAGGAACACCACCGCCACCTCTCCAAGACACTTCCATACCTCGATTGGTAAACCATCAGGCCCAAGTGCCTTTGCCCCCTTCATCCTCTTCAGCGCCCTCCTCACTTCATCCTTGCTAAGGCTTGCTACGTCTTGGTCCACAACAGTCACATCTTCTACTCTTTGTTCCTTCTCATTTTCCTCATTCATCAATTCTTCAAAGTACTCTTTCCATCTTGCCAACACACTACTGGCACCTGTTAATACATTGCCATCTTTATCCTTAATTACCCGAACCTGCTGCAGGTCCTTACCATCTTTGTCTCTCTGTCTCGCCAGCCTGTAAAGATCAGTCTCACCTTCCTTGCTGTCCAGCTGAGCATACAAGTCATCATATGCCTCTTGTTTGGCCTTTGCCACCTTTACTTTAACCGTGCGCTGTCTACTCTTGTCCGTCCTCTCACTGTCCCACTTCTTCTTTGCTAACCTCTTTCTCTGTATACACTCCTGCACCTCCCCATTCCACCGCCAAGTCTCCTTATCTACGTTTCTTCCACTCGATACACCAAGTACTTTCCGACCTGTCTCTCTGATTATGTTCGCTGTAGTTTGCCACTCATCTGGAAGGACCTCTTGCCCACCCAGTGCCTGTCTTACCTCCTTCCTAATTGTCATGCAACACTCTTCAACTTCCACCATTTTGTCCTCACTTCAGCCTTTGGTTTCTTGTCAACATACACTGAAAGTAATGGTACAAATAAGACATTGCTGTCAGATTCCTACAATATAAATGTTGATATCTTCACAGTGCTCATAGCCACCCTTTATCGTGTTTATACAGTTAAATATATCATATATGCTTTTATCAGTGTTTGAAATAGTGTCTGCCTGGTGTCCCGGGGCGTACAACTTTCAAAACGTCTCGGCCCGGGTGCCGGACGACTTCTTCAAGAACCCCCCCCCAAAAAAAAAAAAATCTAACTTTTATTTTATTCAATAAAGCAAAAGCTAAGAGCAAACCGCTATAAGCCCAGTGGAATCCTCTTTCTAAGCGGCTTTCAAAACTCTCAAGTACACTTTACAGTCATAGTCCGAAGCACAAAACAGGCTTCTGATTGGCTGCCGTGCCGAGTATGCAAATTGCCAAATGAACGTTCGTTTGGCAATTAGAAAAGCGCTTGGAAAGAGGAGTCCACGTGGCTTGTTGCGGTTTGCTTGTAGCTTTTGCTTTATTGAATAAAATAAACGTTTGAAATCTTTTTTTTTTTTTTTTTTTTTTTTTTTTTTTTTTTTTCTTCTTCTTGAAAAAGTTGTCGGCCACACGGGCCGAGACGTTTTGAAAGTTGTACGCCCCAGGCCTGCGGGCAGACGTTATTTCAAACACTGTATATGCAACTGTAGTTATAATAGTTTTTTTCTTTTTGGACCCCCCGCCGCCCCTTCCAATTTTGCTGCTGTAAACAGCAAATTTTCCAATTATGGGACTACTAAAGGCTTTCTCATTCTGATACTTGGAGGGTGTAACAAAAACTCACGTTTTGTCTTCAAATGCGTTCCTATAGCTAATTTTGACAACCGAGGAGGGAAAATCAGCTTTGTGGTTTTTTTTTAGATTAGACAATAATGTTTCAAAGCCAGAAGCTCGAGTTCCATTGTTTTTTTTCAAGCTGCACAAAGACACATTTCATTGTTGTAGCTGACAACATTAAACACTTCTGGAGAATATGAACGGCAGGGAATGGTTTGCTTCTTCAAGTCTGTTTGATGATCGTTGTTATTTTCCCTGGTTCATGTCCTCCGTGTCACTGCTGTCCCCGTTTTTTTCCTGTCTTATGCCACAAGATCTCAAGTTAATCATAAATTGAACTGCAGTTTACTTTGCCTCGCTTTAATTTTAGCTTCTTACATTATGTTGTCATCTGTGGGTTTGGAGAGAAAAAAAGGATTTTAACAAAAGTAGTGAGCGACAAACAGTATATAAAGTAAAATGTAGGTGTCCAAATTAAAGCGACATAAAGATATTTAACCTCCTCGTCCTTTTCTTCAGAACTGCACGTTCGGTTACCATGCCGGCGGCTGGGGAAAGCCCCCTGTGGACGAGATGGGCAAGCCGCTTTACGGCGACGTATTTGGGACCAACGCCGGTGACTTCCAGGTGAGTTTGCACCGGATCCGACGCGTAAAGGAGGTCTCCTGTGAATCGTACGCTCAAATGTGCTGACTGATTGCGGGAAGGCCAAAGCGGAGGAGGAAGAAGTAGACCGAACGCCATGGGGAGAGCTGGAGCCTTCTGATGAGGAGTCTTCTGAGGAAGAGGAGGAGGAAGAGGAGAGCGATGAGGAGAAACCGGATGAGACCGGATTCTTCACACCAGCGGACAGGTTGGGAACGGAATTGTATTTACATAAGAATCTCACTGGAACAAAAATATCAAACATGAAATCAATTATTCTTTTTTTTCCCAGTGGGCTGATCACACCAGGTGGCTTCTCGTCCGTCCCCGCCGGCATGGAGACCCCTGAACTCATTGAGCTGAGAAAGAAAAAGATAGAAGAGGCAATGGACGGGTGAGGGACATTTCCATCAGGTGTCCCCATCTCTCGCTCTCTTTTCTTAATTGAACCAATTCTCCTGGCAGGAACGAGACGCCGCAGCTGTTCACCGTCCTTCCAGAGAGACGAACGGGCCCGGTGGGCGCCGCCATGATGGCCTCCACGCACATCTACGACATGTCAGCGGTGAGCCATCGAGCGCATATGCATCATACATGTGTACTCACTTTGTCTCCGGAGGTCTTACGTGTGCCTTTTGTGACCCTCAGGCCATGGCAGGGCGCAAGGCCGGCATTGGTGATACTCACGGCGTGGAGGTGGCGCTGGCGCCCGACGAGTTGGAGCTGGACCCGATGGCCATGACTCAGAAGTACGAGGAACATGTGCGCGAGCAGCAGGCGCAGGTGGAAAAGGAGGACTTCAGTGATATGGTGGCCGAGCACGCTGCCAAACAGAAGGTACACAATTCCCCCATAATATCTTGTGACTTTTCTTTTAACTCATTATCTGCCATTCCTGAATTTATTCGGGAATTGAAAAGCATGACGTAGAGCGCCATTCCTGAATTTGTTTGAGTTTTTTTTTTTCTTGCGGGGGGTGCGGATCAAGCTCCAGTCATGTGGCAATGTTTTTCCCTCCCGCGAGGCGGCAGCATTTACCTTTTGTACAGCCGCCTCCACTTCAAACTCAGATAACTACAGACCCATATAACTTAGAAATTAAGTCTTTTCATCTGATGAAAGAATAGAGTATAAGGTTTCTTATGCCGAATTGAATGTTTATGTCTCCTAAAAGTCAATATTCTATGGGTCCTGCAATTTGAAGGAAAATGACAAAAGCCCTGGCATGGAGTGGACACATATTTACTGTAAACGACTGTAAAGTGTCCTTGAGAGCTTTGAAAGGTGCTTAAAATAAAATGTATTATTATTATTATTTATTATTATTAGCACATCATCTAATGTGAATGAGTTACGTCTGTGTAAGCTCTCAGTCGTACAGGAGTGGTCCATCGATGAGAAGGTTTCTTCAGCCGTCATCTGTACAAAAGTGAAGGTTTCGGACGTTTCGCCTCCTATCCAAGAGGCTTCGTCAGCGAACTAAAGTCTGACTGGTCGTATCGGCCCCATTTATATATTCCTAATGTCCAGACATGAGAGAGTAGGGACCTATCATAGCTGTGTCCGGCGCCACCATGTCTGGACATTAGGGATATATAAATGGGGCCGATACGACCAGTCAGACTTTAGTTCGCTGACGAAGCCTCTTGGATAGGAGGCGAAACGTCCGAAACCTTCACTTTTGTACAGATGACGGCTGAAGAAACCTTCTCATCGATGTGAATGAGTTAATAATGATGCTGCTGAAGTGATGCCTCACAATACCCTTCAACCCCCAGCAAAAGAAGAGGAAGGCTCAACCGCAGGACACGCGAGGGGGTGCCAAGAAATACAAAGAGTTCAAGTTCTAAACATGACATTTTATTTCACTTTTTTGTACATTGTGAGAACGATGTTTTTTGTAAATAAATCGCATCAAACCAATGCTGTTTTTCCTGATGGTTTTTCACACATAATTGGGATAAAATACTCACACGCACACAAACACTGATGTTTCCTCAACTCTGGCCGCCTGCCTGCGAACAAGTGTACACTTAATGGATTTGGCATCACCTGACACAATTTAGAATGAGACGTGACCCTGTAGGGATTATCTGTTAACCTCCTTTAAGCGTCTCTTAATCACCTTCATAATGTTGAGTGTTTGAAATTCCTTTTGGATGGTCACGCCCTCAGCATGACAGGAACAAGCGAGTTTAAAAAAAAAAATAGCATTTCGTTGTTGTTTTTTAATATCGTGGTCGCTAATGGTTTCATTGTGTATCGGTTTCTATTCGTGCCCAAAAGAAACGCCGAATAAGGATTTCTAAAACGCGTTTTTCTTCAAAGAATGGAGTTACGTCGGCGACGGTGGCGCGCACGTTTACCACGTACGCCTCGCAGAGGCGCGCGCCCGGTAGTTTCCGCTTCCTGCGTACTTGACGACGTGCTCGCTACCTGGCGGCCATTAGCGCGCGCACACGTCGCCTTCGCATAGTGCGGAAAGGCAAAACGCGGAGGAGGAAGCGGAGTGTACGGCGAGAGAGCCTCCCTCAAGCGCCAGCATGGAGCGAGGCTTAGGGGGGCTGCCTCAGCCCTCCAAGCCCGTCAGCATATCATCGAACCGACCGGTTCACATGAACTTATTCGCGACCTGGGAAGTGGACCGTTCTTCGCCCAGCTGCGTGCCCAGGTACGAGGAGGGGAAGCGGGCTGAGCTCATCGAGCAAGACGGTGGCGTTGTGGTCATGGGGGTTCACCTTTTGTTTACCTGCCATATCCCTTCGTGTGCGTCAGCTGACCACAAACATCACTCAGCTCTGACGTTTCGTGCATTGTATTCTCATCCATGAATGACATCATATGGTAACGACTAATTTCATCCTGGCGCGTATACAACACACGGTCGTGTTAACTGCAGGTTGCAGCCTGTTGCTATGGCAACCCAACACTTTAAAACCTAGGCGTCCAAAATGGCTGTCTTCAGTCTGTTGTTTTCAAAGTGTGGTCTTGCTTTTGTTGTTGTCGCAATACCCCCAACCACTTCCTGTTTATCCAGACACTCGTGATACTTTTCCAGGAAGTGATGTTGAAATCATGTTGTGCGATTGGTCGCCCCCCTGGCATAAAATCGGGAGCTCTCATTGGCCTGAGTGGCCTCTGACCTCAAGATGGTTTTATGATGTGTCAATTGGAATATCAAAAGAACATCCGAATCAGAAAACCTTTAATTGTTTCACAATGAGGAAATTTGCAGTCCACAGCAGCAATTTGAAAGGGGATGGGGGTGGGGGGTGAAAGGTAAAAAAACCTCAAGATATTCTAAGCGTCGTAAAAATGTCAGAAGACTGAGATGACATCAGCAATACAGCGGTCTCCTGTATATTTGTGGTTCGCTATTTCCAAAATGTCCTCCACGCATACAAAATGTAGAGGTGGCTTCTAAAAGCTCTTAGTGGGGTTAATTTTCAACTGCAATTGGCAGGCCGATTTTCTTTCTTAATGCCTCCAGTGTAAAACAAATGAAATAGATTTTAAAGCTTGTAAACATTGTTTCTCTTGTAATTAAGCATTTCTTAATTTCACTGGGGGGAAATGAATATTAAAGAAGCACTACACCTTGTTTTTGAGAATTAGCACATTGGTGTCAAAAAAGTATTGGGTCAACGTGATTCATTGTGAAGTTTAGCCCGGTCACTGGTGGAAGTTTTAGAGAATCTTCGCCATATGTGTCTGTTTTGGTTTTGCTGAGAAAAAAAAAAATCTGCCATTCATTTCAATGCTGTCCCCCTGACTAACAAACACAAAATAACACCCTGTGTGCTACTCATGTGGTTCTTCGGGGTCTTCCTGTTGCCTGCGGGCATTATTTTGGTTACCCCTGATTAATCCATTACGATTCTATGTATATTTTCTGTACTGTACGTCGTGGTGGAGGCAGGGGGTGGGGTCACTGTAACGTCTATGATCGGCTGACTTTTGCTGTGTGCTGCATTAGACTCTTCAGCTTGACGCTGAAGAAGCTGGTCCTTCTTAAGGAGCTGGACAAAGACCTCACCTCTGTGGTTGTCGCCGTCAAACTGCAGGTGAATGCTCAGCGATTATGTGTTAGCGCGTGAACCCTCATTTTTTTCCCCCATCTGTGTTACATTACAATACATATTGATTGAGATTAGACCACGTGTGTCAAAGTCAAGGCCCGCGAAAGCAAATCAAGCATGACAAGTGCTACGATGCTTGTTAAGTATGAATCAAAATGTCAAATTGGTATATGTAAACCACAATAACAGCAGTGTCTGAAACTTATGACAAAAAGTTAGCGGACATCAGGGCAGACATCTCTGAAAAGTTGTCTTCCTGAACTTGAAACACAAGAAGATGACTAATCGCAAACAAAACATTGTTGCAAACTACTAAGGATTTTTTAAATTAAGGATGTACCTACAACAAATGCTCCATTGCTTAATGTATCGTAAATATCCTTTGCTGATATCCGTTGCGTCGTCTGCTACGAGCCACGTGAACTCTCTTCCACGATGCTTTTAATAAAAATGATACATCAATTTCTAAGCGCCTTTCAAAGCTTTCAAGGACACTAATATACGTTTACGTTTTGTAGCGTCCTAAATTTTGTTAGCTTCTTTTGAATCTTTCTTCTGGAGCTGAGGTTTTGTGCATCTACTTTGGAAAATGATATGCGAATGCACAACCTTATAACGCTCGGGAAAGTCCAAAGCACGAAGCAGGCATCTGATTGGCTGCTGTGCCGAATATGCAAATTGACAAATGAACCGGTTTCTTTTCTTCCTTCAGCCATCGGTATTCAGTGAAATTTTAACCCGGATCCTTTCACAAAACGGTTCATACAGCCAACAACCACACACGATATAACCATCGTACTAAAACGCGAAGACTTTCATTCATCAAAACCGAAAATGAAAGGCATAAGCTTACAAAACAATGATCGCACTCACTGACAACTGTTGTGTTCACTTGGCTATCGGCCTCCCGGAAGTTAGCGGCCGATCATGTGATCATAACAAATGACGTCACGCTGACCTAACGCTCGGGAAAGTCCGGAAGCCGAAAGCAGCCTTCTGATTGGCTGCCGTGCCAAGTATGCTAATTGACGAACCGAAAGTCAGAAATTTTCAAAACGAATAAATTATACCGATTTAGAAATCTTCGTTCAAACGTTTGCTTTATTGAATAAAGCAAAGTTGTCGGCCACCAGGACGGAGACGTTCTGTAAGTTGTACGCCCGACGTAAAAGTTGCACGCCCGATGTAAAAGTTGCACGCCACGGGCATCCGGGCAGACATTGTTTCAGACACTGATAAGAGTCATTATTTTTGGGTTCAAATTTGAAAACTAGTTCTTCAATAATTTGTTGTGCATTCTGTATGGAAAATGTGGAGGAGATAAACATCCTCATGGTTTCCCCAAATTCAAAATGGTCCTTGAGAGAAAACTTTATGTATGAGGGAAAATTTGATTCACCCACCTGTTGTGGTCAGGGTTCCAAGCGGATCCTCCGCTCCAACGAGATCGTTCTGTCGTCGGCGGGCCTGACAGAGACCGACCTGCAACTCACCTTCTCTCTACAGGTAAACGTCACACATTAAAGAGAATGTGAGTGTTTGCCTGCATATGTCCTCTTATTTGTCTTCTTGCCGTTAGCTGAGTCACTCTTGCTTTTTGAGTAGTATCCTCACTTCCTGAAGAGGGATGCCAACAAGCTGCAGATCATGCTGCAGCGCCGTAAGCGCTACAAGAACAGGACCATCCTCGGCTACAAGACGCTCGCTTTGGGCCTCATCAACATGGCCGAAGTACGTCGATATTGACGGCGCTAGTTTGCATGCACGTCCCCCCAAAAAAGTGATAGAGTGTCTCCTCTCCCAGGTGATGCAGCACCCGAGCGAGGGAGCTCAGGTTCTGGGCCTGCACAGCCAGTTGAAGGATGCCTCGCTACCCGTGGCAGAGATGCGCGTCTACTCGCTGTCCAGCCAGCCCATCGACCACGAGGGACCCAAGGCCAAGATGTCGGGTACAGCCTCCATCGTGTCTATCAATTCCAACTATTTGTTGCTGTCACGGTTTGCAAGGTGGTGATGGCGGGTTCGGATCCCAAAAAGCAGGCAGGAGTGAGTAGGAGGTTGTTTGACAAATTGTATTAAATTAAAGTCAGCAGGAACAAAATGTAAAACATCAAAATCATCTGAATGGAAAAAATACAAAGTAGCAAAAGAAGACCAAAAGTAAAAGTCCGCCAAGGTTAAACAAACACGTACACGATGCATGCAGCAACCAAGCAGCAAACAAACAATGAATTGGCACCGGATGATCGTGCCAGGTGTCCTTTTAAGTGTCATTGATTATAACGACCAGCACCTGCGAGGCTGCCGGCAGGGCTAACGTCGCTACCCGCTGGTCGCCAATCTGATCGGGACGACCAGCACCTGTGCAGGTGCAGGCGGGGCCGACAGCGCCCCCCGTTGGTCGCCAACCAGATCATGACAGTACCCCCCTTCAAGGGGCTGCTTCCAGAAGTCCCAACAGTCTCCCAAAAGGTCCACTCGCCAGGGAACGGTCGGTGGAGAGGGCAACCGCTGCCTCTCCAGCATATGACGGGCGGCGGCCTGATGGGAACGGGACTCGGCCTGGGGTGGACGAAGACGCGGCACGGATCGTCGTGGGCGTCAGTGCGATCCCTCTCGCACGTTCACGCGACGGCGCATGGCCCTGCGTGGACGTCGAACTGCCAGGCGCAGAATGGCACCCCGTACGGCCGTATGGGACCAGGTCTCGGCCGGACGCCGACGTGAGCGTGAACTGCCCGGCTCCGGGGGAACGAGACCAGTCCAGAGCCGCTCCGGGATCCAGCGGTGAGTGGGGTCTCGGACTGGCGTTGACGCGGACGTTGCACGGCTCGTCGTGGATGAGACTCAATTCGTCATGCACGACGACAGCGTGGCTGGACGTGGGCGTGCAATGCCAGTCACCCAGTGTCACCCTGGACGGCCACCTGGAAGGAGGTCTCGGCCGGACGTTTACGTGGACGTTGCGGCTCGTCGAGTGACGCAATTCAAACTCGACGAGGCTTGCGCTAACGTGGACGTAGCATTGCCAGGCACAGGGTGGAAATGAGACGGGTCCGATGTACCTGCGGGATCCGATGGTTGGCCGATTCATTCTGTCACGGTTTGCAAGGTGGTGATGGCGGGTGCGCATCCCAAAAAGCAGGCAGGAGTGAGCAGGAGGTTGTTTGACAAGTTGTATTAAATTAAAGGTCAGCAGGAACAAAATGTAAAACATCAAAATCATCTCAACAGAAAAAATACAAAGTATCAAAAGAAGACCAAGTGTAAAAGTCCACCAAGGTTAAACAAACATACACAATACATGCAGCAAACAATGAACCGACAACCGGATGGTCGTGCCGGGTGTCCTTTTAAGTGACAGTGATTATAACGACCAGCACCTGCGAGGCTGCCGGCAGGGCTGACGTCGCTACCCGTTGGTCGGCAATCTGATCGGGACGACCAGCACCTGTGCAGGTGCAGGCGGGGCCGACAGCGCCCCCCGTTGGTCGCCAACCAGATCATGACAGTTGCTGGATTTGACCATTTTTTTTAAGACGACCCTAGCAACAGTTGTTCTAGTTGATCTTTTTTTTGTCCAGACCGATCTCCGGATATAGACAACTACTCGGAGGAGGAAGAGGAAAGCTACTCATCTGAGCAGGAGGGCAGCGACGATCCCATCCACGGACAAGTAGGCGACACACTTGTCTTCATTCTCAATCTTTTGGGAAGCGCTTCCATGTTTTGTCTATTAGCTTGGTTTAGCATCTTTTAGCTTTCATCGACATTTGTAAACCCGTTTTCTTTAAGTATCTGTATGATGAAGATGAGGAAGTAAAGAAGAAGAAGCCACGGCGGAAGCTGACATCCAACGCCGCCATCACCAGGGTGAGTTCATGTTCATCAACATGTTCATCATTTCGATCCTTCTCATCTTGCTCATCAACGTCTGCTTCTTGGCTTGCAGCAGCCAAACATCAAGCAGAAGTTTGTGGCCTTGCTGAAGAGGTTCAAAGTCACCGATGAGGTACGTCTAGATGCCGGAAAGGGGGCGTCATAGTCTATGGCTCGCTGATGTCCCCTCACTGTTGCATCCAGGTGGGCTTCGGTCTAGAGCACGTGTCTAGGGAGCAGATCCAGGAAGTGGAGGAGGACCTGGATGAGCTCTACGATAGCCTGGAAATGTACAACCCGAGCGATAGCGGGCCCGACGTGGAGGAGACCGACAGCATCATGAGCACGCCCAAACCCAAGCTGAGGTAACAGCTCTTCTTTTGGTCTGTGAGAGTTAAAAAAAAACAAATAAATGACTAGATACATAAATAGATAAATAAATGAGTTAATAGATGGACGAATGAATAAATGGAAAGAAAAAATACATACATAAATAAACAGATACATAACTAAATAAATAAACAAATGAAGAAATACATAAATAGATAAATAAATATACAAATAAGTAGATGAATAAATGAATAAACGGATGGATAAATATATACATAAATAAACAGATTAAAATACACAAATAAATACATAAAGAAATAAACGGATACATACATACATAAATACATTTATAAATAAATACATACATAGATAAACAGATAAATAACTAAATAAATACACAAATAAAGAAATTGATTAATGAATAGATTGATGAATAAATTAATAAAGAAATGAATAAATGGAGAAATGGATAAATACATAAATAAATGGGGAAAATAGCATTGTCTGGTATGTATTTTTGAAAAAAAATAGCGTAATAAGAATGAAATAGAATCTAAAGAATTAAACAATTTCATCGGATTAAATTCAAGTCATGCTGCTCCTTCTGTTACAGCCACATTGGCCATACTGCCGTCATCGAAACATGAAAAATAACACTTCTGCAAGTGAATAAGTCGGTAGCTGTACGTTTACAGAGGAAATAAAAAGTAATATACGCCATACAAATATTTATTTAAAGGGTTCTAACACCATGGCTATCGATGATTGACCAATCAATGGTGTTTTACTTATGTGTTAGCACAAAGCTAGCAGAAGGATTCTTAAGTTGTTTCAAACACAAAGCATCTCGACGTGCACATTTATTTTCGAGGGTAGTGTTAGTAACATGTTTAGAATACAAATACATGTAATGTACACATAGCCGCAGTGTTAAATGCTCTTTGTTTGCAGGCCCTTTTTCGAGGGAATGTCTCAGTCGAGCTCCCAGACAGAAATCGGAAGTCTGAACAGCAAAGGCAGTTTGGGCCGGGATACTCTGAGCCCGGTACGTTAGCATGCAGGTTCTTCAGACTGGGCTTTTTTTGTTGCCTGTCATATGATGAGCGCGGTTCCATCAACAGGGGGAGCACCCTCCTACGGAGAAAATGAAAACATCTCGTAGCCGCACCCTGGACGAGGCAGTTTCGGAGAGTGAGACGCTGGTACGTATTTCCTACTGGGGTTTTCGTGTGTTTATCATGTCGCGTTACAGACGCTCCCCTACTTGAACATTCGAATTACAAACAACGGTACATACAAACATTTTTGCTCTCGCTAACTTATGTAGTATTCTCTCCAGTTGTACATGTACATATCTTTATTTTATTAAAATTTTTATTTTTCAGCACAAACCAATATACAGGCGACTTATACAAGCCTTAAAGGACAACCGCCATCACGTTTTTTTTACTGACATCACAAAAACGTTTTATAGCATCTAAAATACCCAAAACACGCAGTATGATATTTTTATTCAAATGCAAAACACCAATAAAAATTACTTAAAGTGTCCAAAATCTGCAAAAAATTGAGCTGCGAATTGGGCATTTTCAGAAAGTCCCGCCCCCAGTCGTGACGTCACGCCAAGACGTCTTGCATTGCTGCAGAATGAAAACAATGGCTTCAGATTCGGAGAATATGCTTTCTTGTTACACATCCAGTTATGAATATGATTCAAATAGTTCTGAAGAGGAAAGCATACATGTTTGCAATCGATTAAAGAATTTATTCCGTGCCATTTTGTGGCAACATTGGGGGGAAATGTATCACCAAAAAAGAGGCAGAAAATGGCGTCCAAGCTCCTGTGAGGAATTAATCAGCCTGTTTCCACAGGCTGATAAATTCCTTCCATGGAGCTTGGTCGCCCTCTTCTGGCGTCTTTTTGGTGCAACACGAGGTTTTCAGACCAAACAAGTACAGCAAAATACATTGACGTGATGGAAGGACTGCTACAATGTGTCTTTTTTTTCGGTCAGGGGCGTTCCTTCAGTGACGTCACGTACGGACTCGTCACCAACTCAAAAATAAGACTTCCTGAATATTCAGTGCAAGTCTTAAAACGTAAAATATAGCTATATGCGGTGGAATCTTTGTGAAATACGCTCAGTAGAAGTCATTTGAGGCAATTTTACAAATTATGGACAAATTATGGACACAACTTGTCCAGAGACAACCGACACCTCCGGACAAGTTGTCAGTCAGTCTTTTCTTTGAAACAAACACGAATGCTTTTCTTGACCCCGTGATTACATTCTTGCTTTTATGTGAATTGCGATTCACCACAATTTTCTTATTATGAACTCCATTGTATAGGCCATTCGTACGTAAATTTGTAACTTTTCATCTTGAAAGTTGAAGCAACTTTTTGTATGCACCACCATTAAACAATCTGCATTGATGTTGACATCTTGTAGCTTATTATTTGTTATACATGTCCTTATATGCCACATATCACCAAAGTTGATGCTATATTGCTAGTTCACGGTGCTTCATATATGCTTCATATGTCGTGTCCTTCACCGGTTTCGTCGCTTGCATACGGCTCGAATTGATACGGAAGGACTTCTTTAATCAATTGCAAACCACTTATGCTTTACTCCTCAGAACTCTTTAAATCATATTCATAACTGATATTCATATTATATTCATAACACAACTTGTCCGGAGACGTCGGTTGTCCTTTAAGCCTCTGTGTTTCACGTGTGCGCACGCAGGAAGTTGCAGATCAGGAACCGCTCTCCGACGCCCCGCCCTGCATCACGGTGTCCGTGCCAGAGAAACCACGTACGCCCATGAAGTCTGGCAAAAGTGAAAGCCAACCGGCGCCATCGCCACGGTAACTAGAAGGCCGCCATAGTTGCACTGCAGTCAGTAATGACAATTAGTTCACAGTAACTTCCTGTCATCTCCCAATCTTTCACTATTTGGTTGTAGTGTTTTTAACTGACTCTCGGTTTGATCAGTGATAAAGTAATAATGGAGAAAAAAAGAATTGTCTTTTCACACTGCAATTCCAGTCAGTATTTTGAGTTTCAGCTAAAGAAAATATTAAGTTTGACGCCACACTGTGCTGTTGACACTACCAGGATGTCCACCCCCCAAAAAACATACATACATAAATAAGTAGATGAATAACTACATAAATAGAGTCCCAGAAGGCTTTGTGATGGTTGACGTCCCTTAAAAAATATATTTATAAAAAAGTACTTTATTAAGAGTAAATCACCAGGCTAAAACACGCTGTCTGCAAAACCTGTTAAGTGAAATTTTGAAATACAGTAAAGTCTCGTTATATCGATATCGGATATATCGATAGTCCCGGTTATATTGATACTATTTCTATGCACGCACGGAGAAAATTACATGCAAACAGGGTCGGATATATCGATAGTCCCGGTTATATCGATATTTTTTCGGACTCCCTTGAATATCGATATAACGAGACTTTACTGTACTTTTTTTTTACTGGAAGTGGAATCCGTCAAAGCTCATTTTTTAGAAAATAAAAATAATTAATGTGAAGTAAAAAAAAGTATCCATTCATCCATTTTCCAAGCTGCTATCCTCGCTTGGACACCAATTTTTATTTTTAATTTAAAACGAAATTTTATTCTTACACATCACGATTAAAAATATGCTGTTGAGATAATAACTGGTTGTCAAATTAATTTTTAAGTGGGGGTTGTCGTCAACTGGTGAATTAGCTACTTTTTAAATAGTTATCAGTAATGTTAATTTTTAAAGGTAATTAGTAAGGTAACTTGATTTTTCAAGGCAACATTTCTTCTTTTCCTTTGGGCTTTTCCCATCAAGGGGACGCCACGGCGAATCAGTGTTCTCCATCTTCAAAGGTTTGATTCGCATGTTTGTTTTGGCCAAGCTTTTCCGTCGGATGCCCTTCCTGACACAACCCTCTGTATTTATCCGGGCTTGGGACCGGCACAAGAAAACAGTGGCTTGTGTCCCTTTGTGGCTTCAGAACAAGCAACTCGATGAACTTAATAAAGAAGAAGATACTCAGTAAAAGGCTCCCAAACACAAAACAACACTGACCATAGTAAAGAAAACGTTACGGTGTGATTAACTCATTCACTGCCATTTATTCTGGTTTTGTTTTTAATTGCTGGGGCGGGGGATTGCGTTTGAAGCTTCGGTCGGAATGTTTTTCTCTCTCACGAGATGGCAGCAATCACCTTTTGTACAGCCGCCCCCACTTCAAGCTCAGATAACTCCAGACCCATATAACTTACGAATTAACTCTTTTTTCTGATGAAAGAAGAGAGTCTAAGGTTTCTTACGCTTCATTGAATGTTTATGTAGTCCTAAAACTCAACATTCTGTGGGTCCTGCAATTTGAGTGAAAATGACAAAAACCCTTGCACTGGAGTGGACACATATTTGCACTTCATCTGGCAGTGAATGAGTTAAGGTCATTTAGCTTGAGTGATGATTCTTTTGAATTCATCACTACTGCCGTCATTTCAATGTTTGACGGATCCGTCAAAAAGTTGATGTACAGTTATAGTTGACAAACACTCAGAAACAGTCTGTCGGTATGCAGGTTGGACGGAGGCCACACCCCCTCCAGGCAGAAGCGCAGCGGGAGCACCCACATCAAGTCCAAAGTGCCGAGTGAGCGCGCCAACAGCTCGGACTCCGAAAGGTCACCCGAGTTGGGACAAGGCACGCCGGTAAACATAGCCGCCTGTTACCACCTTGCTCGTTTTGGGCCCTATAAAGCAAGCGTTCGTTCACCTGTGCGCGTAGGTGCTGAGGAAGGCCATGTACGACCAGCTCAACCACATCCTGTTGGCTGACTCGGCCCTGCCGGAAAGCCTCATCCTGGTCAATGGCGGAGACTGGCAGGGGCAGGTCGGCCTGAATATGCTCGCGTTCACCGATGCGTCTGCGGCCCAACTTAGCACTTAACTGTGTGCTTGCATGTGTGACAGTACGTGCTGGAGCAGCTGCAAGTGCACAAGCAGCCGGTGGTGTCCACCTGCTCCCCAGCGGAGATCCAGGCCGTCCTGTCCGCCATTCTCACGCGCATCCAAAAGTTGTGAGCACTCGTGTGCCGCCGCGTTTCTTGGCTATGACTTGGAAATCCAGTCAAAGGGTTAAGAGTTGTATTTGTGTCGATTCACGCAGTTGCAACTGTAATGCTTCCATGCCACGTGCAGTCAAGGTGGCAGCCGTGGGGAGCCAGAGTTACCTGGCTGCAATTTTGCAATTCTTCGTGACGCAGTTGGCCAACAAAACGTCGGACTGGCTCAACCACATGCGCTTTCTGGTTGTTCCTCTGGGTAGGCCGCAACGTTGTTGTTTGATAAGCTCCGCCTACCACGTTTTGTGACATCTTTGCTCTCCATGCCCAGGCTCCCATCCTGTCGCCAAGCATCTGGGCGCCCTGGACAACCGCTACAGCTCTTTCTTCCTGGATGGCGCTTGGCGAGACGTCTTCAGTCGTACCGAGCCTCCTCCTACAGGTAACGCCATTCCAGTGATGTCATCAATATGGCATCCATACTAATAGATACTGAGTGCAAATATCACGTGACGGAGCAAGATTGTATAACCTAGCTTGATTTTGAGCACTGAAACTTTGAACTGTGGTTGTTGTAGAAAAGAAAAGGCATAACCAAAAACTGGACAAAACATTTTAGTTTGACATATAATTAAAAAGAATAATACTTTCGACAAAACTAACTGAAATTACATTTTAGATTGACAAAACTAGCGAAAATCTGGTACATAATTAGAGTACAAATATCTTTTATTTATGTGTTTTGCAATTAATTTAATTCACAAGTCTTTGGGTTTGATTTTTACTGTAATCTTAAATGTTGTCGTCCTATTTTAACTTCAAAATGGCGCCGCAAGAGTGGCTGCCTTTCCAGCAGCTCCTGTATTTTGTTTTTCTACTTCTTTCTTTCTTTTCCTCTTCCTTTCATAACTTTGCTGCTGTGTTGCTTCCGGGTCGAGTGAATGTTGGTGGGAATGGCTACTGCTGCTCACCCGCAAAAAAAAACCCATGACTGTAAAGTGTCCTTGACAGTTTTGAAAGGCACTTCGAAATGAAATGTATTGTTATATTCTTATTATTTTCACTGCGTGTCGCCAAGAGGCGACGTCAACTCGCAGCAACCAATAAAAAAAAACAGCCGCCCTGGCAGTCAAATGGATTCTATGCTTTGATGACTTTTATGACTTGAATTATTTGACTCAGCTCAAAGTGTGACGCTAGCGAACAACTCTCTTGCTTTTATTTCACAGTGGGACAAATAAATCATTTGGTTGAAAAAAAATAAAACCAACCCAACAAATAAAAAAAATCTGTATTAAAACTAGCTAGATTTCAAAATACAAGAATGACAATTCCAAAACAATGAAAACCTTTCAAGGTAAAGCCTTGAGACTTACTTATGCCACCCATGTTCGTCCAGATCAACTGGATGTGGCGGGAAGGATCGCTCAATACATCAACGGCGCCACGCTCACGCACCAACTTCCCATCGCCGAGGCCATGTTGACCTGCAAACATAGGACGTGAGTAACGTCTCCGCCCGCCACAGGCGTCCTTTCCTGTGTGCTCAGTCATGGCTGATGTCTCTCTTTGCAGGAGAGAGGAAGAATCCTACCAGAAGTTTATTCCGTTCATCGGTGTAAGCGCCTGCTCATTTTGCCATCTGGCACGCCGGCTTTAGCGCTTTGATTGACATCACTTCCTGTTTTGCAGGTAGTCAAGGTGGGCGTGATCGAGTCCGGACTGTTATTGTCTGGTGAGTAAAAATACAAGGCCCACATTTAATGATGTCATAATCCCATTGTATTTATTTATTTGTTCATTCATCTACCCATTATTTATTGATTTACCTATTTGTGTATTTACTTGTTTATTTATTTGTTTGTCTATTTACCCACCACCAATGTTTCCTCTCGCGCACTGCTTGCACATACTCAGCGCACAAGAACATCTATGCAGCGCACATTTTGCAATGTAACTCAATGAGTGACAGGTGTCCAGCCAATAATGCCATACAGGTCACGTACGCGATACTGGCGTGAAACTGGTGTGTGGCCACAGCGTAACATTAGTGATGGGAATCCCGTCTCTTTTCAGAGAGCTGGCTCTTTTGGCTCCCAAATGGCTCCTCAGTTTTTTTTGCTTAAATTAATTAACTACCAAAAATCAGGTAAAATTATATGAAAAACGAATTACTCATGTAAAAAATACACTATATCAAATATTTTTTATTTATATGGCTAGATTTATATGTGCGCAGAGAGCATCCGTGAACTTTCACTTTCCCTGTGGTTACTCTGGTCTGATGATCAGCTGTCACTAATTTGGTTTCTATATTAATAATGCTATCATACCAACCAGTAAAAAATATAATAACAACATAATGTGATAACATTTGTCCACCAGTCTACCCTAACACCTCCCCCTTCGCCTCCTCCTCACTGCTGCGTGTGTCTGTAATTCTCCCCTCCCTCCTCTACCACTGATATCACCAATCACGTGCGGCTTTAACCAAAGACTGGGGGCGGGGAATAGAGGACAAAAAAAGTCGACTCCCATTTCCAGCTCCTTGTTAGTCACCGGCTCTTTTCCTTCACTTCAGAGATCCGGCTCTAAGAACCGGCTCGTTCGCGAACGACACATCACTCGTACACATCTGATGTTGCTCACAGTGGTCCTCAGTGTGCTCAGGGAGCTTGTGCGTCTGCTCAGACACATGAAAAATTAGAGGGAACATTGCCCACCACCCGTATATTAATGTATTTATTAATTTATGGACTGGTTTATTTATTAATTTATTTCTTTATTGATGTGTTTATTTATTTATCTATCCATTTATCTATTTGTTTGTGTTTGTTTGTTCATTTGGTTAATCGTTCATCTAACTATGATTTATTTTACCTATTTGTTTATTTATTCATTTGTTTATTTACCCACCACCCTTATATATATCTATTTATTCATTTATTACTGGTTTATTTATCCATTTATCTATTTATTTACTTGTTTATTTATTTACCCACCACACACCACCCATATATTCATGTATGTAATAATTTAATTACTGGTTTATTTATTAATGTATTTATTTGTTTATTTATTCATCTGTCTATCCATTTATCTATTTGTTTGTTTGCTCATCTAACCATTATATATTTATTTAGCTATTTGTTTATTTGTTTGTTCATTTATTTACCCACCACCGGTACATTTATTTATGTATTTACTGGTTTATTTATTTGTTTATGTATTTATTCATCTAGCCATTATTTCTTTATTTACCTATTCATTTATTTGTTTACCCACCACCAGTATATTTATTTATTTATTTATTTATTCATTAATTTCATTTATTTATTTGTTTATTTATGTCTTTATGTCTTTGTTTTTATTGATTCGGATTTTGTTTTTTTTATGGTTTTTAAGGTGAGGCAGAGGAGGGCTTTGCTGTGAGTTTGGCCGTCCCTTCCTCGTCCCCGCCATCCCACGGCTCCCCCGCAGGGATGATCAAGGAAGCGGCCACCCCCCCTCCGTCCCCATCCATTGGAAGCGTTGCAGCGCAGGGGTGAGAATCTTAGCCTCAGACCATGTCCATGCCCCCTGCTCCAAAAACATACTAACAAGCGACCGCTCGCTCACAGGAGCCCCGGCATGTCGCACGGCGTGGACGCCATCGGCCTGCAGGTGGACTACTGGCTGGCGTCGCTGGCTGAGAAGAGGCGAGAAGGCGAGCGGCGCGACACGGCCAGCAAGAACACGCTGAAGAGCGCCTTTCGCTCACTGCAGGTCAGCAGGTTGCCAGGCGGGGGCAGCGGCGGGGGTGGCGAGCCTCACGGCATTCAATTCAGTACAATGGCCATGACGGTGGTGACCAAGGAAAAGAACAAGAAAGGTGTGAGCGTAGTCAAAAGACTCCTAGCGTCTTTGGTTTTATTCTGCTTATGTTGTGTCCATTTTCCCCAGTGTCCACCATCTTCCTAGGAAAGAAACCCAAAGAAAAGGAGGTGGACTCTAAGAGTCAGATGATCGAAGGCATCAGTCGGCTCATCTGCTCGGCCAAGCAGCAACAGACCATCTTAAAAGGTAATCATAACAAGCAGTGCATCGTGGATTTTCAAATTCACT
This sequence comes from Hippocampus bargibanti, assembly GCF_051943395.1. Lineage (NCBI taxonomy): Eukaryota > Metazoa > Chordata > Actinopteri > Syngnathiformes > Syngnathidae > Hippocampus > Hippocampus bargibanti. The sequence goes on along the minus strand of NC_142735.1, from coordinate 25,057,867 downwards.
ATTTTGCATGCCGACATATTCCTTCTGTCGGCCTTCAGTGTCTGTCGACGGCGTCGAGTGGAATGACGTCAAGTTCTTCCAATTGGCCGCCCAGTGGCCGACTCACGTCAAGTACCTTCCTGTCGGACTTTTCGGTTACAACAAACCCCCGTCCTAGATGGCAGCAATGGTCCATTGGGGCCCCTTTGCCCCTCCTGCACACGCACACGTTGCGCTTTATGCAATCCAGAAGAACCGTCACATACTTTATGCTTTCCCTTATCACAACCCGGGACCCTTATTGTGAGATTCCAAGTGGTACAATGTTCCCCCGATCATGTGTGGGTTGACAACACCCCCAAAAGTTTTACAATTGCTTACAGATTCCACAACATCGTGGCAGTGCCCCACTTTTTTGTTGTGGACTAATGATATGAATATGGGATCAGTATTTTAAATAATGGAGGTTCATGTTTAAAAGAAAGAAAACAGGTTTATGATGAAATGTGACCATGCAGGGGAACAGTGTCCATTAAAAGTGGCTACGTATGTGTAAGAATGTATCTTCCATTGCACAGAACAGGTTTACCATGTCGCTGTGTGTAGTATATATTGTACTGTGTGAACAAAAAAAAAACATTCTTTGTTCTATCGAAGGAATATATTAGGTGACTGTTTAAAAAAGCATTCAATGATGTCTAGATCTCTGAAAGGTCATGTGGAAGATTCATGCAAAACAAAAGAAGCAAGTAACTCAAAGGATTTTTAGTGCATTTTCTTGGTGCTGAAAAAAGTGTTCTCTGTGCTCAAGTCTGCCTTTCTTGGTTTTGTTGCTTTGCTTGTAAATGGATCTACGTTGTGAGTAACGTGTGGAGAGATGTTTTGCACATGAGCCGTCGTCTCTTCAGCGTTTTGCCTCTTAACAATAATAATAATAATAATCATAATAATAATGATGATGATGCTTGTACATATGTGATATTGTTTCATGTTTTGTAGGACTGCTTTTTCATTGATGCATTTGTCAAACACAAGTGAATGGAAAGTGCTTGTTTTATTTTGTCCAATCACAAAGTTGGCACAGATGGCAAAGGTGTCAATCTATGTTTGTACATTTTGTTTACATCATATAAAAATGTATACAACAAATATTGTTATGAATCATTGAAATCCCTAAAAAACTGTGGTTAGAAGAAGGCCTCCTGTATAGGGAAACAAATAATTACTTTTAAATCTGAATCATTCTATTTGACTGATGATGTATTTATTTAATAATTGTTTTTTTAACCCTTTCGAAAGCATAATCCTAAATTTTGATTTTTGGAAGAACATGTTATGCTGAATCATTTCATTGGCTTCTAAGGAAGGCATATCAATCCAGAAATGCAGAAATGTGTATTTCTTTTTTTAAAATATAATATTGAACATAAATCAAATCTCATCCCGCATTTTTTAGTTTTATAGATAAAACAACAGCTGAAGAATTTATACATCAGAATAAAAACATAGTAAACCATCTTTATGGATTTTTAGTAACAAACGATACAAAACCGAGCAAGGTAATTTGCACTCACTTGGACGCCTGGAGTAATTCTGATGCATTCTTGTGTTGATTGCCGAAAAATGCCACAGGTCGCTAGATGTCGGAATAATGGGGTACTAACTTATACCGACAGCAAATTTGGGAAGTAACTTTTCTTTATTTTCTACGAGTAAAAATTTATGGCGGTACTTTTTTTGTACCGTCAGTATCGAAAGGGTTAAAGTACTCGACAGTTAAAAAAATTGATAGAGAACCAATCAGGGCTTGTCTCGTAATGACGTAAGGATACAAAACAGCGTCCGATTCAAACGGCATCACTCGAATTCAATACAGCAGTAAGTTTAACAAAAATATGTTTACATTTCCGAACGAATCCGTGTCGTTTATCATAATAGTCAAACACAAATTAGTTTCGTTTCAATATTTTCCATTTATTTCGGACTACGGAATCCGCTTTGATATTCAAAATTGTAAACATTAGACGCTTGGTGGAATAAATGTTTCAGCATTCAGTGCATTCGTAAATTTCCTTAATGTAGTGTAGCGGCTGTGGCTTCCGCTGGCGGTTGCTCCGCAAAAGAAAATGTCAAGTTGGCGTCCAAAGCAGTGGCTTTTGTTGTGTTGTGAATTAAATTGCCGGACAGAGAACTTCCGCTATTGTCCAACCACACAATTTAGTGGAGGGGAGGAGGGTCTCATTTGTTTTTGCTGTTGCCCTGCTGCCAAGACAACCAAACAGCGTCCTCCCTCAACGCGGAAGTCCCTCACTGCCGATGCGACAGCACGTTAGTCTTTTATTTTCCTGTGAACAACATTTTGGAACGCTTCTTCAGGGTGTTGACCTCGTCATCCGATTCGCTATAATGCAAGAAAATCAAAAAGAGCCAAGGAGAGCAACCGAGCAAGCAGTTGAGAAAGCGTAAGAAATACTGAACGCTTGCTAAGCGCCGAGGTGTTGCCAAATGCACTTCAATCACGTCACATTTTGTTTGGTTTTCTCCCCGGCAATCACAGAAATTATGCCCCACAGCAGCCAGGGGGGCACGCGGTCGATGAGGAACGAGTGGGGGACAGACACAAAACGTCTTTTGACAAGAAGCTGACAGGAAGGAGGAGGCTCCACCAGCTAGAAAAAGAAAAGCTGGAGATGATGTCCACACATAACCAGCAGGTTAAAGCACATCTTCTGGTACACCATCGTGTAGCCATCAACAGGATGTCGGTGTTTGTGTCTCTTTTGCAGATGTGCACGTTGGAGGCGGAAATTACCCGCCTCCGGGCCTCTGTGGAGAATGGGGAAGCTAAGAGGGCAGAACTTCAGTACCAGGTGACAGTGAGCCGCAGCGATGCCCAGCAAGCATGTGACAGCAACAAAGCACTCACAGGTGTGGAAATATGGGGTTCTGAACTCAATCACTGCCATTCACGAATTTATTCGGGAATTGAAAATATGACATAAAGCGCCATTTCCGAATTTGTTCAGGTTTTGTTTTTTCATGCTTGGGTGCCGATAAAACGCTGGCCATGGCCTCTGGTGATGTTTTTGTTTCTTTTCCACAAGGGTGTAGCATTTCATATTTTCTATGTTAGCGCTTTGATCCAGCTTCAGCTGTTGTTAAAGCACTATATAAACCAATATGGATTTAGGATTGCATTGTATTTTGGACAGCCACCCTCATTTCAAGCTCATATAACTCCAGACCCATATAACTTAGGAATCAACTCTTTTTTGTGATGAAAGAAGAGATTCTAAGGTTTCTAACAATGTATTGAATGTTTATATAGTCCTAAAACTCAATATTCTGTGGGTCCTGGAATTCAAGTGACAATGACAAAAACCATGGCACTGGAGTGGACGCATTTTTGCACAGGTCTGGCAGTGAATGAGTTACATTTTTTAACCTTCATAACATTCGTGTCAATTATTGTCACTCACATTATCTCTCTCTCAAACGTGAAAAACATGTATTATTAAATGTATGTTTCAGAGCAAGCTGCATCACTGCAGAAGGTTCTGGATATGACCCAGCAAGCCAGACAGCAGGAACGACTCGCTTTGCATCAAGAGGTGGACGAGCGTGACACACTGATTGATGGTTTGACTTCAGAGAGTGAACGGCTACACAGACTACTGCAGGCAGGCCTCACATACACACACATACACACTCTGAATATTGTAGTTGAAGTGTTTAATATGGTTTATACGTCCAGCGTCAGAAAGAGGCACTGGAGGAGACACAGAGCAGGGTGAATGCACTTCAGAAGGACCGTGAAGAGCAGGTCCAGGTGAGCATAAGAAGCCACACTTATACACATACAAACACACACAGAGACAGGGAGGAGGTGAAAAGAAGTTCCTCAGCAACCAATTTCTTTGCCGATAGGGCCACAAATCTCTGGAAGCCAACATTGAGGCCGAGCGAGCAGCTCACCTGGAGCTCAAGCACAAGTGCGAGGTCACACAGGTGAGATGGACACACCAAGTCTTGACTAACCAACTAGCCAACTACTCCGGAGAGTTTCAGAAATCATAAATCGGGAGATTTTCGTACTCTTGAGACTGTGGTGGGTGTTAAAATAATGTGAGCATTACAAGAGTGTAAATTAGAAATAAATAAAACACAAAAATGCTTTCATTGTTTATTAATACAGTAAAGTCTCGTTATATCGATATCGGTTATATCGATAGTACTGCTTATTACGATACTATTTCTATGAATGCAAGGAGAAACTTTACATGCCGCAGGATCGGATATATCGATAGTCCGGTTATATCGATATTTTACTTACTTTACTTATACAGTAAAGTCTCGTTATATCGATATTCAAGGGAGTCCGAAAAAATATCGATATAACCGGGACTATCGATATATCCGACCCTGTTTGCATGTAATTTTCTCCGTGCGTGCATAGAAATAGTATCGATATAACCGGGACTATCGATATATCCGATATCGATATAACGAGACTTTACTGTACTTTACTGTACTTTCAATTAGTTGTTATTTTGTTTTTTACATTTTCTTGAGTTTCTCCTTACAAATGAACTGTCTGTATTGCTTTGCTTTATAAAGGGAGTATTGTGAGTATCGTGGTCAAAATCGGGAGTCTCCCAACCAAATCGTGAGACTTAACAAGGATGCTGGGGAGTCACATTGAATACTATGATTTGAAGGCGCTGCTGGCAGTGGAGCGGCGTGGCCAGCAGGAGGCGCAGTGCAAACTAGAACGACTGAGAGGAGAACTCAGAGATGTGAAGAGAGCTTACCAGGAGCAAAGAGAGAGCAGCCAATTGACTGAGCAAGGTTTGCAGAGGTGATTGCCGACCCCCCTCCCACACACACACACGACTTTATTTTTTTTTTTACACATTTGTGCACGTGTGTGTGTTAGCCTGCAGGCGGAGTACAAGCAATACAAGTGTGACCTGAATGTTGCCTTAGAGACAGAGAAAAGGAGCATGGCTGACCTGGCAGAAAAGCTAGATGATGAGAAAAGGCAACATGCCAACACGCAACTGCTTCTGGAACAGGTCTAGCATACACATACAATACAATACAATACATATTGATTTATATTGCACTTTAACAAACGCTGAAGCAAATACACACACACTTTGACAAATCGGTTCCTAATTGATAATACAATGAACCCCGCTGTAGCGAAAATGAGCGAGTCATTGTAGTTCACCTCCCTAAATATGTTTCTGGTTGTCTATAGATGACACAAGATGTCAGCCAACCATCGCTTGTGTCCCAACCATATCAACTAACACTCACATCTCACTTCTGACTTGACTATGTTCAGGCGCTGAAGGGAGAGATGCATTGTGGGAAACTCCTAGAAGAGATCAGCAAGGCCCTCCGGCGAGAAGAGCATCGCTATCGAAAGCCGCAACCACCTGATTGTCTATCTTTGTTGGCAGATGCAAAGGATGATGGGAAACCGAGTCCTCCTGCCGACGTGATGCAGCTGCTCCGTTTGTCCCTAAACAGACAGGAAGTCGCTGAGCAACAGGTGGCTTTCCCTAATTATGAAGGCATGGTTTGTCTTGGCAGGTCTTGGATCTGCTGTTTGTGCGTAAGAGAGGCTTGACAAAAGAAGCCTTGTTTGTCCTTGGCAGGTCCAAGATTTGCTGTTGACATGCGAGAGACTTGACGGGGAGAAACAGACGCTCAAATGTGTGGCTGCGCGTCAGAAGCAATGTCTACAAGTAAACAAAGAATCACTGCTGTGGCTGATGGGCCGGACATTTTGATTGATGGTTGTCCATATGCTTCAGGAGGCACGCCAGCTGTCACTCAAGTTGCAGGAGCAAGCAAGTCGCTTGCAAGAAGAGACCCGTGATTGGTCCGCGCGGAATGAAGAGCTTCAGAAACAGTCAATGGTACGTTTTTCGGCTGTAACTTTTATTTTTGTAGGTGTGTGTTTTGGCTCAATGTTGTGTTCTGAGGCATTTTTAAAGTTTTTATTTAACTCATTCACTGCCATTCCCGAATTTATTCAGGGATTGAAAAGCATGGCGTGGAGCGCCATTCCCGAATTTGTTCAGGTTTTTATTCTTGCGGGGTCGTCGTTAAAGCACTGGTCAGACCTCTGGCAATGTTTTTCCCTCCCATTTGCCGTTTGTACTGCCACCCCCATTTCAAGCTCAGATTACTGCAGACCCATATAGATTAGGAATGAACTATTTTTTTCTGATGAAAGAAGAGAGTCTAATGTTTCTTACGCTCCATTGAATGTTTATGTAGTCCTAAAACTCAATATTCTGTGGGTCCTGCAATTTGAGTGAAAATGAGAAAAAAAACCTGGCACTGGAGTGGACACATATTTGAACATCGTCTGGCGGTGAATGAGTTAAAATATTTTATTGTTACATTTGTATGTGCTGTTTGTCCTCCCAGCACTCTTGATAAATTACTGTGTGCGTGTGTGCGTGTGTGCGTGTGTGTGTGTGTGTGTGTGTGTGTGTGTGTGTGTGTGTGTGTGTGTGTGTGTGTTTGGTGTATCAGGAACACCTGTCCTTCCTGCATTGCGTGTATCAACGGCTGACGGCGACGGGCTGTGTGCTCGCAGATCCACAAAGCATGCTGGGTACTCTAAGCCGGTCAAACTTGTGTTACCTCATCAACGAGCTGGTGGGGAACCTGACCTCTGACCTCCAGGAGGCCAAAAACAAGGTGAGGCTTTCAAAATGCCGTCACATTTGTGTTAGATCTTGTGTCCACCCATCACCTGACCACCCCGCTCTCCTGCAGGTGGCATGTTTGCAGGTGGCGTGCGAGGAGAAGAGCGGGCAGTTGCATCAGCTGCAGCAGCGTCACGAGCTCATGCTAGCGCAGGTCCAAGAGGGTGTGAATAGGCGGGCGGAGGCCTGGAACAGCCGACACACGCACACTGTCACTCAACTACGGGTAAAACTGCCATGTTCCTCTCTCGTAAATCACCACCTGATATTTTATGTGAGGTGAACTACCGTATTTTCTGGTGATTGATGGTTGTCCCCTGCACTTTATACGCCAGTGCGCCTTATATATGAAGTAATATTGTGCCACAATAGGTCTGCCAACTACTGTCAGCAACCACCGACTCCATTTCTCCCAGTTGTGCATAACCTCAACCTCTACTGTAGCGCCTTATAATGTGGTGTGCCTTATATTTGGAAAATTTATATATTTATATGCAGTGATATTTCGGTTTATGAACCCCTTGGCTTACCAACTTTTCAGTTTACGAACGTTAAATTTATGAACATTTTACTTTGCCATACGAACTATTTTTCGGGATACACGCGGAACTGCCACGATGAGTGATGTGTCGTTCGCGAACGAGCCCGTTCTCCTAAAAGAAAATGGCAGCCGGCTTGTTTTGGTCCTCTATTCTCCGCCCCCAGGCGTCGGTTAAAGCCACGTGATTGGTCAAGAACGTAGCAGTAGGGGCTGAGGGGGTTTACAGACAAAGGGAGAGTGGAGCCATGCTCCAAAGAAGAAAATGGCTGCCGACATTTTTTTGTCCTCTATTCCTTGCCCCCAGTCTTTGGCTAAAGCCACCTGATTGGTCAAGAACGCAGCAATGAGGGGTGGTGGTTTAAACATTAAAGAGACAGGCAGACGACAGAGAGTGACAAAATGGATATAAAACAGTGAAATTTGGACTAGTTTCAACTTTGATAGTTCAAAGGAAGAGTGTAGACTGCAAAGTTAAAAGTCCCAGACTAATAAAGGCCAATCCAATGCAATCAGGCTCCACAAATAACCCACACTAGACATCTCTTCAATTTGAAATGAAAAGACAAGCAAGAGAACCAGCTATTAATGATGTTTCTAGTGTGCTTGCAACTTTTGCTGTTGCAATATCACAACTTCAAAATGTACAACCCAGAGCTCCTTGAGACACTATGCAAAAAGCCATCGACCATCACAAAGGTAAATAAAACGACTTTATTATATAGTACAGTTTATTTCTTTAATTATAATACCATAGCACATTTATTATACATAAAATAAGGTATATTTTGTGTAGTTTTAAGGCTTAGAAAATTAAAAAGTAGAAGATTATGCTTTATGGCTGGGGTGTCAGTCATTTTTTGCCGCGGGCCACATTGTAGTTATGGTTTCCTCTCGAGGGCCGTTATGAATTTGGAGAATCCATTAGAATGTTTAAATCCCTTCAAATATTACATAAAGAGCACACAGCAAATTAATGAATAACTCGTTTTCAAATCTGAAGTCAAGAATAATGACTTTTATTGTGGTTGACATCCAAAAATATGAAATTTTGGCTCAGATTTTAGCAATCATCATGGAATTTAACAAGTTTGATTTGCTTTCGCGGGCCGAAAAAAATGATGTGGCGGGCCGGGTTTGGCCCGCGGGCCTTGACTTTGACACCTGTGCTTTATGGGGACCTGAGAACGGATTATTCTCATTTTAATGGTTTCCTATGGGAAATTAATTTTTGGGATACGCACTTTCCGCCTTACACACTCTGTCTGGGAACCAACTACGTGTGTAAGCCAAGGTATCACTGTATTGGCTAACTTTTTTCATTCATTGAAGGTGCGCCATATAGTCCAGTCTGCCCTATATATGGAGAAGGTTTTAAAATATACCATTCTTTGGGGGTGCGTCTTATACTTCATTGCGCTTTATACATCGGAAAATAGCGGACTCTATTGATTCCCACCTCCAGGATCTCCTCTCGCGGACCCGCAGAAAGTCAGCCGCATTCCTGTCGGCATGCGCGCTCCTCGCCGGCACGATAGACCACGGCCAACGCCGCCTCGGCAGGCTTGTCGAGGAAAAACATTTTTTGACCTCACGCTTGGCGGCGAGGGAGGAGATGGACGAGGAGCTGCGGCGGCTCACGTGCGCTTTGTGTGGAGACATTGGGGAGAGGACACCGCAAGGGTCGTCCGCCAGGAGGCGATGGAGGAAGTATATCTGCGTAGTATCTGCACTGAGATGGTGGCGCACCATCGGAAAGCGAAGCATGGAGTTGTTTCGCCTGGAGATGGGACGAGCGGGTCCGTTGGTGTGCGTCGCTTCGTCAACTCTGATGACAGAAGAGGATGTTAAATGTCGCGACGTATTGTGCACTCGTTGGCTTCGCTCCAAACGTCTGTCCTCCACCATCTTGGCCTGCATGGCCAACCTATCACCTCCCGCCTCCTCCCCGACACTCGTCAGGTCAGCAGCCCGGTCTGGATTGGCTCGCCTCTTGGATTTTATTGTCAATCCAAGGCAATCCGCCCCGGAAATCTTGCGTGAGATGATCCCACAGACTCCGCCCCCCAGCAACTTGAAGGTCTCGTCTGTCTTTGAATGAACTTTGAATCTCTTTATCTGACCTTTGCTTGGATCCTCCCATTAGATGCTGGTGTCCCGCCTCCAACAGCACTTCCTGCTCCTGACCCAACGGCTGCACTCAGCTGAGGTGGAGAGGCGGAGCCTGAGGATGCAGGTGGCCCATCTGAGTAGAACGGATTACAGCGGGGAGGACAAATGCAGGACGGTGGGAAAACATAAACACGCACACGCGCACACACACACACACACACACACACACACACACACACACACACACACACACACACACACACACACACACACACACACACAAATACACGATTAATGTGTATTTGTGTGTGCAGGTTCCAGCAAACCACTTCCACAGCATGTGCTCCGACCTCCGCCAAGCACTCACCGGGGAACAGGAAGCTCGCGCCCTTCTCCAGGAACAATCGGCACAGCGAGACGCCCTGCAGCTGCGAGTCAATGCGCATGCCACCGAGAGGGACCAAGCCCACCGTGCCCTCCGACGCCTGGCGGAGGTGCGTTTGTACATACACTCGATGCTGAGAGGTACAGAGGTCAATATCTGATAATCCCTTAAAGAACAACCGACGCCTCCGGACCAGTTGTGTCCATAATTTGTAAAATCACTTCAAATGACTTCTACTGAGCGTATTTTACAAAGATTCCACCGCATATAGCTATATTTTACGTTTTAAGACTCGCGCTGAATATTCAGGAAGTTTTGTTTTCTCGAGTTGATGACGATGCCTGACATGACGTCACGTCTGGAACGCCCCTGACCGAGAAAGCGACACACAATGTATTGTGGGTACTTTGTTTGGTCTGAAAACTTCGTGTTGATCCGTGTTGATGGCGAAATTCTCCAACACATAAATAACGCCATGGTGAATCGTTGTGTGTTGCAACAAGACTACTATTTGATACTAGTTGACACAAATTCCCAGCAGACAAATTAGCCCATTTCCAATGGAGCTTGTGCTCCATCTTGTGCATTTTCTGGGACGCTACACTGGAGTCCTGACAGCTCGAATTGATACGGATGTACTTCTTTCATCGATTGCAAACATTGATGCTTTCCTCTTCAGAACTATTTGAATCATATTCATAACTGGATGAGTAACAAGAAAGCATCTTCTCCGAATATGAAGCCATTGTTTTGATTCTAGAGCAAGGCGAAGACGTCCTGGCATGACGTCACGAACAACGGGGCGGGACCTTCTGAAACTCGCAATTTCCGGGGTCATTTTGAAGTAGTTTTGGGACACTAACTCATTTTTATTGGTATTTTGCATTTGACTAAAAATATCAGCCTGCGTGTTTTGGGTATTTTAGATGCTATAAAACGGTTCTCTGATGTCAGTTAGGAAACAAAAAATGGTGTTGGTTGTCCTTTAACTCATTCACTGCCACACGATGTGCAAAAATGTGCCCACTCCAGTGCCAGGGTTTTTGACATTTTCACTCAAATTGCAGGACCCATGGAATGTTGACTTTTAGGACTACATAAACATTCAATGCAGGGTTAGAAACCATAGGCTCTCTTCTTTCATCACAAAAAAGAGTTAATTCCTAAATTATATGGGTCTGGAGTTATCTGACCCTAAAAATGGGGGTGGCTGCACAAAATACAATAGAATACATACATATTGATTTGTATAGCGCTTTATCAACAGCTGAAGCTGGAACAAAGCGCGAACCGGGACAAAAGGCTCGTGGAAGGGAAGAACATTCCCAGAGGTCTGACCAGCGCTTTATCAGCCCCCCCCCCAAGAAAAAACAAAATCCGAACAAATTCTGGGATGGGGCTTTATGTCACAATTTTCAATTCCCGAATAAATTCGGGAACAGCAGCGAATGAGTTAATGTACATGTCTCCTCATGATGATAATTAAATAATGAAGTGGTATTGGTGGATGCAAGTAGTATCATTGCAGTTTTATGAGTACTGTCAGGATGTACTGTGTCACTTTTGAGTGTATGCCGAGTATACACTTCCTCTTTGTCCTGGATAGGCGCTGGTGGAGGCTCGACGGGGCCTGAGAAGGAAGGAGCGCGCACTGAAGAAATTGGGCAAACACTTGTCACGTGTGGACAAAGAAAGGCGGTGTCTGGAAGGGCAACTGCGACGTTTTCAGGACGCCAGGATTAGGTCCTGAAGCGGTTTTTTTTCTTTCGCAACATGCCGTCATTTTCTTCTTGTTTGGTTTTGACGATCTCACCAAGGGAAAGAAACAACGCAGCGTCATAAGGAGGTGTCCAACTTCTGGTGCATTCAAAGAGCCGCCATATCCAGGAAGTGAGAGTCGTAATGGGCATCATCCAGGTCAGAGGTCCCCCATCACTGGATGATTTGGCCCGAGACTCATAGATGCTAAATAAAAAAGTTTGCTCAGTTTCTTCTCAAAATGACTTTTTCAAAAGGCACATGGATGAAAATGAAATGTAATTTCAGTGTGGGTGCAATCGACCCTGGTGTGATGACAACGTCCTCGTCAGCATTGCCATGTGACACAGCAACAACTTTTTGCTGTCAACAGCCTGTTCATCAGCAGTTTTGGGAGTCACATGAAAGTTTGTCAAAAAAATAACGAAAAAGCCAAGGAAGTCGAGCATTATTCTAAAAGGCACCAGTCTACTTGAATAAACAAAACAAAACAACCCCCTCCCAAAAAAACCTTGAATGGTTTTCTATTGTGGCCTCTAGTGGAAAATAAATATAATAAATCCAAGCCTGGTCTTTTGTTACTCGAACAAAAAATAGATAGAAATAAAATTTATTATTTTTATTATTTGATCATTTTTAGCTTTTCGGAGGTAACCACTTTGTTTACACCACAAGGAGGTGCCATCGGGCTACGTTTAAAAAACGACGAAGAAGAAAAGTGACCAGAAGTGCCACCAGTCTCTGACGGGAACACCTTGAACTCAAGGATTTTTATTTCCTATTTTTCTTTTTGTTTTTTTTTGTATGTATCATTTACGTTGAGGATGTTAGCTTGCTTGTTGTGTCGCGGAAGGACACTAAAACGTGTCACGCCCTTCCGTGTCAGCTTGTTTTCGACCACCAGACACTTTTCGGACACCTGTGGTGACACGGGACCGATCCGCATTGGTTGTGCCTCGGGGTTTTGGGGGGACACTGCCACCTCAGGTAAAGCCCACTTACCATACTAATGACCACTTGGCTATAAATTTTAACGTGTGCACGTGTGTGTGCGTGTCAACACAGTACCTCAACTGATCCATGGCGGCAAACTCGACTTTTTGGTTTTTGATTACCTGAGTGAAATCACCATGTCGCTCCTAACAGCAGCCAAAGCTAAGGCACCTGTAAGTGTGTCCGTGAGCGAGACAGTACGTACTGTATACATGATGGAGACATTGAAATGATGGCATTTTCTTCTAGAACCTGGGTTACGCTCCAGACTTTGTCCTGGCGGCCTTGGCGCCGTCCATCCACGATATCCACAAAAAAGGTGCATCATCTGTTTCCGAAGCACTTTGGAGGCATTTTAACACAACCGACCATGTCCTCGTAGGTGTGCGTGTGGTCAGTAACGCGGGTGGCGTGAACCCGTTAGCCTGCGCCTCGGCCATACAAGAAGTGGTCAAGAAAGCCGGGCTGGACCTGAAAGTTGCCGTGGTGACGGGCGATGACCTCATGGCCCATGTGAGAAACCTTGCTACTCACTCCAGTGGTTACTTTGAGTTACACAAACACTTGCTGTCCTGCTGTTAACACATTGATTTGACTCGAGACTTGACTTCGTGACTTACTCTTTTGTAGACTTTTAACTCATTCAATTGCTGATGCACTGCACCTTGACTCATTAACATATTAACTTGACTCTATGATTGATTTGATTTTTTTTTTATTCGCTTACTCATTGACTAAATATGACTTACTCATTTTCTCGTACTGACTCAGCGACTTTTGACTGAGTAGCTTGTTGATTTTTTTTATTCATAGAGCTGTTGACACATGGAATCGTTGACTCAAAATGATTCTTGCATTTAATTATGACTCAATTCATTTAGTTTTTTACTCAATGACACTTTCACTCAGTTACTTTTGACTTTCCAGATCATTTACTTTTTATAATTAGAATAATAAGAATAAGAACACCTTTATTTGCCTCACAATGGTGAAATGTGCGATTTTTGAGTCACTGTGACTGGCTCACTTCTTTATTGAAATCTCAACACATTGATTCATTAAATTGTTTTTGCTGGCAATTTGACTTTTTGACTTTTGCTCTCGATTTTTATTTTTACCTCCTCTGTGCAGAGAAGCCGCCTTGATGAGGTCAAGATGGCTGACGATGGCAGCAGTCGCGCTTTGCCGAAAACGCTGCACAGCATGAATGCCTACGTCGGGTATGTGAATGCTCACGTGCACATCTTGTTCACGTGCAAGCTAATGTCTGGGTGTTTACGCAGGGCACTACCCATCCGCCGCTGTCTGGACCTCGGCGCCGACATCGTTGTAACAGGCCGTTGTGTGGACAGCGCTCTCGCTCTTGGGCCTCTTATGCACGCTGTATGTCTTTAACTTTGGTGGTGGTGGTGGTGGTGGTGGTGTTGCCATGGATGCTGTGACAACATATCACCACATGTTGATATTCTCCTGTCTCGCAGTTCGGATGGGGAAAAGGCGACTTGAATCTGTTGGCTGCCGGAAGGTGAGAACGCTGACTCGTACATGCTGCCAAACTGACCGCTTATTGCGACGTGTTGCAGTCTGGCAGGCCACCTGATTGAATGTGGCGCCCAGAGCACCGGCGGGATCTTCACAGACTGGCATCGCGTCCCCGACTGGTGAGAACCTCACCGGTCATCAAGAATCCGGCGAAGCCCTGGTGTACCCTGATGCCCCCCGGCAGGGACAACATTGGCTTCCCAGTGGTGGAATGCTCCGCCGACGGCTCCTTCATTCTCTCCAAGCCGCCAAAGACAGGCGGGCTGGTGGAATTTGGCACGGTGGCCGAGCAGCTGGTGTATGAGATTGGGGACCCGCGGCGATACGTGCTGCCCGACGTCATCTGTGACTTCAGCCATGTCCAAATACAACCAGTGCCTGGTATGTATTGCGTATGCTATTTTGATGTTGTAACATCAATATGTTAATAGCGACGGTGTTGCGTTTTGTGTGCGCACAGGTTTTGAGGGTGGCGCCGTCAAGGTGAGCGGCGCCAAAGGGTTTGCTCCACCAAATGACTACAAGGTGAGCGGTAATGACACTTGCGCAGGTGGCGTGGTGACTTTGCAGCCCTTATATTGTCCTGCTCCCTCCGCAGGTATGCGCCACTTACATGGATGGCTTTCGTGCGACGGCCGTCTGTCCGCTAGGTGGATCGAGAGCAGCGGAAAAAGCTCGCAGGACCGCAGAGAGCATCATCAAAAGGTCTGTTTGTCAATGCTCAAATATCAGCAAAGCTTAGAGATGAGGTAATGGATCACATTCGCACTAACTATAACATAAAATAACAATAACACATTTTAAACTCATTCACTGCCAGACGATGTGCAAAAATGTGTCCACGGCAGTGCCAGGGATTTTGCCATTGACACTCAAATTGCAGAACCCATAGAATATTGCGTTGTAGGACTACATAAACATTCAATGCAGCGTAAGAAACCTCAGACTCTATTCTTTTATCACAAAAAAGAGTTAATTCCTAGGTTATATGGATCGGGAATTATTTGAGCTTGAAATTGGGGCAACTGTACAAAATACAATACAGTAAAGTCTTGTTATATCGATATTCTAGGGAGTCAGAAAACAATGTCGATGTAACCGTACTATCGATATGTCTGATCCTGTGCCGTAGTGCATGAAGCGGGGGCATTAAATGGGGGATCTTTGATATGGCATGTAATTTTCTCATTGGGTTCATGGATTGCGTATCTAGCATGCTTTTGTACTGTAGAGAAGTGAAAAATAAACGTATGCATTAAATAAAAACATCATTTATTATTTTTATAACGCACTCTTGCAATCGTGACTCTGAGTATCACTCGACATTGTTGACATTGTACACACGAGAGAAACCACGAACGCCAGCATGTACAAGCATATGAAAAACAGTGATTATTGCAAGCGATAGATATCTGAATACAACACAATTAAATACATGTATGGAAAACTACAACGTTTACATTACTTGCGTTGAAGTATTCTGCGGCACGTCAAACTATTTCGCGATGGAGTTGCTTGTTGGATTGTCCCCCACAGCCACGATTGCCTTGTACGTTGTTCGGATATCACAATTCGTTTCCCCACGGTTGAAATTGGTGTCAAACAACTGTGTACTGTATAAGAAGACTACAGTATTGTGATGTTCTCATCCTCTTTGATCCAGGTCCGGAGTCCAACACTTTGTATGCCGTCTTTATTTTATCCTTACTCTTCAACCACGTTGATTAAGTATTTTGCGGCACGTCGAATTCTTTTGCAATGGAGGATTTGCTCCTTGTTGGATTCTCCTCAACAGCCACGATTGCCTTGTGACCTCGGAACGAAATACTGTACAATTCTTTCGTTTCGCCGGTTGAAAATGGTAGAAAATGGCGTCTGCTACACTGCGCAAGACACGGAAGCTGATCACGTGACCAACGGTGCGACTGTTACAGATTTCGATAATGGCGGTACTAAATAGAAACCCCTAAGCAAATATCGATTCACCTTAAACTGCTTTTGTATCAATATAAACATAGCAAAATTGCCGGCGGGAGATGAAAAATAGCACCGGATTATCGTAACAACCATGTATCGTACTAAACGGAACTAATTATACATTAAAAGGACTAAAAAAATTGCCGGGAAATGAAAATAGTATCGTAATAAGCAGTATTACTTTGTGTTGTCATGTTATTTGTTATTTGTTATTTGTTATTTGTTATTTCGTGTTTTTTTGTTCTTTTGACTTCAAGACGGCGCCGCGAGAGTGGCTGCCTTTCCAGCAGCTCCTATGTTTTGCTTTTCTACTTTCATTTCTTTCATCACTTTGCTGCTGTGAAATGTAAATTTCTCCACTGCGAGACTAATAAAGGCAAATCCAATCCAATTATCAATATAACCGATATCGATATAACGAGACTTTACTGTAGATACATATTGATTTATATACCACTTCAACAACAGCTGAAGATGTAACAAAGCGTGAAAATGGATAAAAAATGCTGTCCCTCGTAGAAGGGAAAAACATTGCCAAGGGTCTGACCAGCGCTTTATCGGCACCCCCCGCAAGATAAACTAAATGTCATGCTTTTCAATTCTCAAATAAATTCAGTGATGAGTTAATTACAACGCTTCTCAATTATTCACTTTTTAAATTTCTTTGTTGCGGTTCATTATCTTTAAGATTTTGAGCTTTTTTTACACTGTTACAACGATATCTTGACTGTTGAGTTAATAAGTTGAACTGTTTGAAAGTGCTTTATAAATAGAGTTGAGTAACTATGTAATACAAAAAAAATATTCAATACAATTTTTCTTTTTCCACATGGTGGTATCCAAAAAACTGTATTTATGGTTTTTTTGCGGGTATGGAATCTAAAGGTAAAAAAATGGTACTGTGACAACACTTTTTATTTTGTGCAGGACGAGGCGCATTTTTAAGCATTTGCATCTGGAGGACTTCTCAGCCATCAACATTCAAGTTCTGGGAGCAGAGGACACATACGGCACCAATGGGTCCAACAAAGTCAGAACAGCGCCGTTAACCTTTTGACCTCATGGTGCAAACAAGTCTAACGTGTGACCCGTGCAGGATGCCAGGGAAGCCGTCCTGTGGTTGGCTGTCCACCACAAAGACAAGAAGGCACTGGAGGTCTTCTCCAGAGAGATCGCCCCTGCCGGGACAGGCATGGGTACGACTGTCCGAGTTTCCTAACACATTCAAATACTTTTAAAGACAGCAAGCCAGTCTGTGTGTAGTCTGTGACTTTCAATATCTCACCTCTGACCTTTTACCATGTGACATTTCTTTCCTTGCTTGCAGCTCCTGGACTGTGCGGCATCGTGGGCGGGCGTCCTCGAGTGTGAGTGTCACCCTCCCGCATGACCACTTCCCCTGTGTTTTTGTCAGTCCTTGACTTTGACGTCGTCCTTTATCAAGGTCGCCGGTCCTGAAACCGCTCTTCTTCTACCACCCCAAGTCTCAACTCCAGCTCGAGATCCATGTGGACGGAGAGTGCGTGGACTCTCTCTCGGAGACGACGCCCGACATGGCCGAACAGGAAGCTCCTTTCACGGGGACAGAGGAAGTTTTGGCCGATGCAGGTTCGCTTGCTTGCAGTTACCATGGTGACCAGCAAAGGGCATCGATCCAGTTTACAATGGTTTTAAGCACTGAAAAAAAAACGTATCCCACCTCATAAATACTTAGGGTAGCCAACAGTAAAATTTTCAAACACAGTAACATTGTGTATATGGTTAGAAAAAAATGACACAGAGCTTAAATGCAGAAACGATTGTTTAATTAAATTGAATGTATTGCTCAATATCAAACATGACATTTTTGGGGTTAACACATTCACTGCCAGATGATGTGCAAAAATGTGTCCAATCCAGTGCCAGGGTTTTTGTCATTTTCACTCAAATTGCAGGACCCGCAGAATATTGAGTTTTAGCGCGACATAAACATTTAAGTCAGCCTAACAAACCTCAGACTCTCTTCTTTCATCTAAAAAAAAGAGTTAATTCCTAAGTTATATGTAGCTGAGAAGAGAGTCTAAGATCTTCTTTCATCAGGAAAAAAGAGTTTATTTCCAGCTTGGTTGTAGAATTATGTGCATTGAAAGTGGAGGCGGCTATACAAAAGGGAAATTCTGCCCCCTTGTGGTAGGGAAAAACATTGCCAGAGGTCTGACCGAAGCTTCAAAGACACCCCCCACCCCCACCACCACCACTGCAAGAAAAAACAAAACCCGAACAAATTCGGGAAGGGCGCTCCACGTCATGCTTTTCAATTCCCGGATGACAGTAAATGAGTTAATATTGTTATAGGAGCTACAGAATAAGACATTTCCTTTACTCTATTACATGATCTTTGATCAGTTTTTTTTGTCTTTCACTCAACAAATATTTCATACATAAAAAATATTTAAAAAATGCAAAAATACTTGTTTCGTAACATAATTAAAACCAACTGCATGAAAAAAAACTTGCAAATGAAGAACAAACTAATTGGTTAGAGAATCATAACAGTATTATATCAAGATACAGCGCAACACATTAGAAAAGTGGCTCTCAAAATTGATTAACAAAATATGATTTCGAAAAACTCTTCAGATTACCAAATTAAAATTAATAATATTCTGTCACATTATGCACAGTTTGAACATTGGAAGACAACAAAGTAAACTTGAAATAATGATTCAATCAAATCACGTGAGCTATATCTAAATGTTTCTGAACAAGCGTTTTTTAAAGATTTGGTCAAAATGCATTTAAATGTCAGCTACAACAAATGTATTGTTTGGGATTAAAAAGAAAAATTTAAGACACTGCAACAATGCCCAGTTGGAGCACTTAATTCAACAAACCTTTGTGTACCACTAGAGGGAGTAGCATGTAAGCTTCCCCGCTGAGACTTTGTGGTGTTGATGTTGTAGAGCTTCCTGGCGGGCCGCACTGCTACAGGCTGGAAGAACTGGCCTATGCCAGAAGCGGCGACAAAGGAGACTCTGCTAACATCGGTGAGCCATTCCGACCCCTCGCACTGTGGCGAGTCTTCACGCTAAGCTAACCGTTAGTCTCCCACGCAGGCGTGATCGCCCGCGACGCCCGTCTCTTCCCCTTCCTCAAGAAACACCTGACTTCGTCTGTGGTGGAGGCATACCTGGCCCACCTCTTCCCGCCCGGTCTGCACGGCGCCGTGACGCGGTAAGTAGGTCGCGAGGAGGAACCGCAGTAACGTTCGCAAACCACCATGACTCGTCATGACTAAGCAGATGACTGCTTCAGGCTGTGGATGTTCTGTTTCTAATTGGTACCAAATGTCTCTCGTCGCCACCACACGGAATCTTGGCGCTGAAAGGATCCAGTGTTTATCTTCACAGCGAAACCAAACGGGGGGAACGTTCATCCAAAATTCTATACTTGGGCAGAAGTAGCGATTCTGGTGTAAAGACAAAAAAAAAAAAAAAACGACGTTTATTGTGGTTCAACTCCCTAACTTAAACAAACAAGGTACATTCACATTCTTCCAAGTCACTTCGATCGCTGTTTTTTTTAACATCGACATTTTCACTTTGCTCTTACCTCTCTCCCCATTTACGCAGCTTTATTCTTTGCATCATTGTCTAAGAATGTGAGAGACCTCTAAGAAAAGCTATTTAAACCTTATGAGTGGAGAAATAAGATATTTCAATCCATATCAAGACAACAATCGAGGGGGGAAAAATTGGTCGGCCCACTTGAGTTGTTGTAAGCGTTTGCTTCTTCACACTGACATCTTTATTCCTTCCGTTATGTCCTTGAAGAGGGGTGAGCTGGAATAGGTTTAGGGTACAAATTAGCAATAACAAGATCCATTAATTAATGCATTTCTTGAGGAGCCCGCGCTGAACTGTCGCGGCTCGGAATTGAAGCCGATTTAGGTGGGAAAGGAGATGTGAGACTCTTTTCGTCAATGGATGCGACAGCTTCGTGTTTGCTTTCAACATTTAGCTTGTAGCAAACGTTCACATTTCACCACGACGTCCCTGATCCACGGGTGAAAATGACACTTTGATCCTCTCCTCTTTCATCTAGAACTGGTTCATATAACAGAGGGTGCAGAAAGTGCTTTAGTTGTGCGCCGGGGCATGTCAGGTGTTTGAGCACCTGCAGTGCACTGTCTGTAAGAGAAGAATCTGTTTTAAATTAGATATCAAGTAGACAGGATGAACTTAGTACAAATATTAGTATTATTAGTAGTATCGGTGGTGTTAAGTAGTAGTAGTATTAGGATTATTAGTACCGTCTTCTACATACCAAAAACAGTTGTGTTATTTTCATGATATTGTGAATCATCATTTTCCATTTTTTTCTTCCGGCAAATTGGCGTTTTCATGTTTATGTTTGTTAAGTAATTATAAGTGCCTTGCATGCTGGGTCCGAGAGGACAGTAATTTCATCTGTGCTGTATGTCATGCATATTAGCATATTTGACAATAAAGCTGACTTTGACTTTTTGACTTTGATTTTGTGTTTGGGAGCCTTTTACTGAGCGAGTTGCTTGTTCTGTAGCCACTAGGGGACATAAGTGTTCTTGTGCCGGTCCCAAGCCCGGATAAATACAGAGGGTTGTGTCAGGAAGGGCATCCGACGTAAAAACTTGGCCAAAACAAACATGCCAATCAAACCTCTGAAGATGGAGGACACTGATTTGCTGTGGTGACCCCTAGAAGGGAAATGCCGAAAGGAAAAGAAGAAGAAGAAGCAGAATGTGCTTTAGGTTGAATGACTGTCACATTATTTATTTACTTTTTTGTTATTTTGACTTCAAGATGGCGCAGAGAGAGTAGCTGCCTTTACAGCAGGTCCTGCATTTTGTTTGCTTGTCTACTTCTTCCTTTCGTCTTCTTTCCATCACAATGTAAATGTCTCCACTGCGAGACTAATTTAATTAAACAAGCATGGTGGTAGATACTGAACTCAGGGAGTCTTTGTATTCCATGCTGACAAAAAAGTGGGCGAAAGGGAGTTTTGTATTCAGACCAAGAAAAAAATACATACCATTTTCTTTTGTGGAGCTTGGGTTTTTGTGTGTGTGAAGCTATAAAAAACCTTTGATATATTGGAGTCATGCAAATGTGGGATCAAATAGTTTGGTATTATATAAGAAATGTTGGACATGGCAAATAGTGAATCCATTTAGTACAAAGGCCCACATTATAAATGAAATGTATTATTATTATTTTGCATTTGATGTTTTTTTTTTTAAAGCGAATCAAATGTATTCGCAGAATTGTGGTTGCACTCATTTGCGATTATTGTAGCCTGATCAATCTCAAAGGGTACACTATGTTTGGGTCTCTTCAGTTTCACATAGTTCTTTGTTCCAAATGTGGTTAATAATAATACATTTAGTTTCAAAGCGCCTGTCAAAACTCTAAAGGACACTTTACAGTCACAGGATATTTTATTTTTTTCTGCGGGTGCTTTACAGTCACAAATGGTGTTTCTTAGGGCAAAACGTGACGAGTCTCAACTACAAACAAGACTGTGAAGAATTATCAAACTCATTTGATATTCAGAATAAGGAGAAGTGGTCCCGATATGGATCCCTGCGTGACCACATTTAATAATTCAATTTAACGAGATATCGTCTGTCGCATATATACTCTTCTCTCCATATAGGTAGCAGATTAACCAGTTCTTTCTGGTGGTAGTATACCACAGATAGACATAATCTCAACTCTCAGATCATCAGTTCAGCACTAATATTTGCTCTTCTTTGCTTACAATAATGAATATATGATGGAGTACTGTCTTTTATCTGTGTGCATTCCATCTGTTGCTGAAAAGTTTATAGCGCCGCAACATAGGTCGTAATTGACATTAAGTTTACTCTGCCATTGGGAATCCCGTTTTTCCAGTAAGTCGTGCTTGTTGTACAGTGAATCGAATTGCTGCTGCTGACAAATGGCGCAAGTACAGTTGCAAAGTATTGTTTGCTATTACATCGCTTCTAGTGAGTACCGTGTGCTAGCATGTGTTAGCAATTAGCCCAACGAAAGACCATAAAAAGGCAATAAAATGCAACATGGCCGCCGCAGCCACTTCATTAGTATGTGTTGAAGTCTCGTTAACATTTGCGTTGCCTTTGTTCCAAGCATTTTCTTCCTGTGTGCCCAGATACACTCTGCCAGGCATCAACGGCCTCAATTTTGTCCTGAAGAATTCGCTTGGTGGGGGAGGAGTGGCGTCCCTGCGCAGTGACCCCCAGGTAAGATGCACACGCCCACACCCACATGGGGTGGCTGTCAATCAACGTGTGTATGTGGGTGTGGACCTCCTGCAGGGTAAAGCCTTGGCTCAGATGTTGCTGGACTTGAAACTCCACGGACTTCCTGACCTCGCGCCCTTGCTCAGTTAACGCACACACAACAGACACAAACATTGATACACGTGTGCATGTGCGGCGTTCGCGGCGCAGGACTTGACTGTCCGCTTCGCTTGCATGACCTGAACGGACTTCATCAGACTGGCGACCTCTCACCTCACTCTGTGGAATGTCACTTCCTCCTTAATTGCAAACAGGCCCTCTGTCGTCATGGCGATCACTGCCAGCTCCCCCCCCCCCCCCGCCCCACCACTTTTGGGGAAAGCTGTTGAATTCCCCTGTAACGATCGTAGTGAAGCTGAGTGTTCATTAAAAGTGGCAAGACATAAAAGGTGTCAAAGTCCCGCCCTTGCGTCTGGGAGACTGCCTTTTACAACCTTTAACCTCTCTGAAGTTGTGTGTGTCGGCTTCATGCGAAGTCTGGTCACAAATTGTCCTACTGCAGCTAACGTAGCCTGTTAGCATAGCTTGATGGCTGCTGCACATCTGGCCGGCGTTACTGTTACACACACACACACACACACACACACACACACACACACACACACACACACACACACACACACACACACACACACACACACGCGCGCGCGCGCGCACACAAACATGCTGCTTGTCAGTCATCATGTGGATTGTTCTTCCGTCAACACACAGGGATTGGGGGCTTAATGATGCCCCTGTGTTTGTGTGTGTGCGTGTGTGTATGTGTGTGTGTTATAGAGACGGAGAGACAGACAAAGAGAAAGCTCACTCTAGCTAGTTAGCAGGCTAAATATGCTTGAGAGAGATGGACAGAGACACAGAGAAATAGAGAAACAGTGACAGACACAGAAAGACAGAGAGTCAGAGAGATGGACATAGAGAGCAAGCTAGCTCTAGCTAAGTAGCAGGCTAAATATGCCCGCGAGAGATGGACAGAGAGACAGACGGACAGAGAGAAAGCAAGCTAGCTCGAGCTAGTTTGCAGATTAACATGCTTGAGAGACAGACAGGCAGAGAGAGATAGAGACAGACAGATACATTTTGTGTGTGAGACAGACCGAAAGCAAGAACCCATTTGGATTTGGTGGTTTAAAACCAGTGACGCCAGCTTCACTGTTAAACACATTTTATTCCCCTTCATGATTTTTGCGTGTGGGCGTGTGGATGTGTGCGTGTGTGCCTGTGGAAAGTTGCAGGAGAAAGAAAACAAAGTCCTCCTTCTTTATGTGTTTTATGACCCCTCCTCCTTACTTCCTCTCCCATCCGCGTCCTGTGTTACTATTGGCTGTCCGGATCATGTGTATGCCTGTAGATATGTTTGTGTTCAACCATCCAGGTGGTATTTCGTGGTGATGCATCACATTAACTTCCACTCACAATAAGTACCTCGAGTCATAACTAGCCTCTCTGCTGCCCCTATCCGAGGCAGCGTGTGTAGCAGACTCACTTCTCCCATTTTTTTTTTTTTTTTTTTTTGGTCAATACATTTACACCCCACAAAGTGGGTCGTTTGTCACGCCCATCTGGTCCCGCCCCTGGTGCCAACGTGCCCGGGCCCATTCGGAGCATCAGGCGCACGTAGTCATGGTGGTCGCGCTCATCTCCTTGCCGGACTAAGTCGTCTCCTTCTCGTTCACGTCATGCTCAACGCGCTCGCTTTTCTGCTGGACAAAGTGGTTTTCTTCTTCGTGACGTGCGCGCACCCGCCACCGCCGCCCCTCGAGCGCCAGCGCGTCTACCGGCGAGGCGACTTGCTGGAGGTCCCGCGCACGCTCTTCACTCACTTTGGCATCTACCTGGGCGACGGCCGCGTGGCGCACCTCATCCCGGACATCCTCCCCGCGCTCACGTCGGACGCGCGTCACCTCCGCAATAAAGTGACCAACACGCGTCTACTGCTCGGCGTGCTCTCCAAGCGCGCGAGCGTGCGGGTTGACTCCGTGGAGGACTTCGCGTATGGCGCAACTGTGCGGCTCAACACACACGCCATGCAGAGTGCCGGACGCGGTCCCCCCGACGCCGAAGAGGCGGCCCGGCGAGCGGAGCGCTTGCTTGGCAGCGTCCCCTACAGTCTGCTGTGGAACAACTGCGAGCATTTTGTGACGTGGTGCCGCTACGGAACCGCGCGGAGTCTGCAGACCGAACAGGTCAGAATGGGGGCGTGCACTGGTGGGCGCTACTGTCATTATTGTGGATAGTTTTGGCATGGCTGCTTTAGTGTTTGTCTTGTCGCACGTCAGCAAATAGGCAAAACTGTTTTTTTCCTTTTCCCATGTCAGTTGATATCCATTTTATTTAAAAGAGTGATTCTCGTGGTTTTTACACCAAATGTCATCTAAAAATTACTTTAATCTTCGACTATTACAATAATTGTTCTATACCTAAGTACTGTGTGTGTATATATATATATATATATATATATACACACACAGTGAGACCCCAACTTACAAACACCTTAACTTACAAACTTTTCGTCTTACAAACGTCAAATGTGTCAAGTATTGCAAGGTGGTGATGGCGGGTGCGGATCCCAAAAAGCAGGCAGGAGGTTGTTTGACAAATTGTATTAAAATAAAGGTCACCAGGAACAAAATGTAAAACATCAAAATGATCTGAACAGAAAAAAGCATAAAAAGAGAACCAAGTGTAAAAGTCCACCATGGTTAAACAAACACATGCACAGCATACAATGCATGCAATTGCAGACAAAGCATACAACAATGAACCGACACCGGATGGTCGTGCCGGCAGTCCTTTTAAGTGATTAAACGACCAGCACCTGCGAGGCTGCAGGCAGGGCTGACGTCGCTACCCGTTGGTCGCCAATCTGATCGGGACGACCAGCACCTGTGCAGGTGCAGGCGGGGCCGACAACGCCACCCGTTGGTCGCCAACCAGATCATGACAAAATGTATGAAAATTAAACCTTATAATAAGCACTATTTTCATAATACACACTGGCTGGCGGAGTGATCTTCGGCGGAAGCACACGACCGAACAGCAGCACCAACAGTCCTTATAGAAGGTGACTCTCCTTCCATAAGCCATCAACGACCATCAAAAAGGTAAATAAAACTTTATTTTACAGCACAGTTTATTTCTTTAATTACAGTCCTCATACAATTCCCTTTGACCTTCGACCTCCAATGCCATTCCATCAAGCCATAAATGACCATCACAAATGTAAATAAAGTGACTTTATGATACAATGCAGTGTATTTCTTTCATTGCAATACAATAGCACATTTATTATACATAGAATAAGGTATGTTGTATGTAGTTTTAAGGCTTATTTAGTTGAAAACTATATTTTATGGAAACCTGGGAACGGATTATTCCCATTTTAATGGTTTCCTATGGGATTTTTTTTTAGATACACACTTTTCGCCTTACACACTGTCTGGGAACCAATTAAATTCGTAAGTTGAGGTCTCACTGTATGTGTGTGTGTGTGATTCTGTTAAAATGTATTGAATGAGTGTAACAGTCATTCAATGTTCTCGCTGCATGCAATAAAATATAAATAATAGATTTCATTAATAAGCACCTTTCAAAACTCTTAAGGATAATTTACAGTTACAGGATACGTTTTTTAGCGGGTGAGTAGCGGCAGCCGACGCACCAGCTTTCTCTCAACCCGGAAGTAAACAGCGATTTCGTGAAAATGTATTGGACAAAAAAATTTGAATTAGTCTCCAAAATACAACGTATAACGTTACTTTAACAATGGACTGCACTTAAAAAAACCCAATCAAGCCCATGTTGGATGCATACTGTGAGTATTCTTGAATGATTCCTTACAGCCCACCAGGGGGAGCCTGCGTACCACTAGGTAGAGAATCGCCTGTTTAAGACGTTTACTCGTTGGCCTTTAAATGGTTCCACATACTGTCTTCTTCTTTTCCGTTCGGCTTTTCCCTTCAAGGGGTCGCCACAGCAAATCAGTCTCCTCCATCTTTAGAGGTTTGATCCACTTTGATCCGTTTGTTTTGGCCAAGCTTTTACGTCGGATGCCCTCCCTGACACAACCTGTCTGTATTTATCCGGGCTTGGGACCGGCACAAGAAGACTTATGTCCCTTTGTGGCTACCGAACAAGCAACTCGCTCAGTCAAAGGCTCCCAAACACAAAATGGTCATCGGCACAGCAACATTCAAAAAAGCAAAAACTGTACTTAAAAAAAACAAACTTCCTTTCCATTCTGTGCAAAAACGTTTTCAGCAATATTTTTTTCTCTCTGAACTTCACAGTCGTCGTTTGACATTGACTGATCTGACTACTTTTATTTTTATTGTGTTTTAATCTAGCATATACGGCAGTTCAGTTCAAATGCCGTTGTCAGTTTACTCTTAAAATTGTCATTACTCTTCGACAACTTCATGTATTCCTTTTTTGTCTTGATCAGTTCTGCCAGTGGTTAAAGTCACTGATCCGAGACCAACGGAACGCGGCTGTGGCGGGTCTGTTGGGCCTCCTCTCGCTGGCCTGCTTGGGCGTGTCCTCCGGGACAGCCTTGCCTGCTGTCTTCATCCCCTTTACGTTGTGGATGGCCAGCTGAACGAACATCTCAAGCCACATGCTGTTATTTAGTGTGTTTTTTTCAGGGGGGTCTGCACTTTTGATGTATTACGGGATTTCACAGGATTGTAACGCTTTTCGACTCATGTAAATAAACAATTCATTTGGAAAGGCCCCTTGCTGTATTTCATTTTGCGTGATAGCCTTTCACTGTTTTCAGGGTCTATGACAAAATTACATGGCAGAGGATATCTGTCATGTAAGTGATTTTTTTTTGTACAGTTGACCTATTGCATTTCAGGGGACATCCAGAACCTGTACGTTGTCACGATAGTTCAATGGAACGACCTCCAAGAAAATGGCCACCAACCATGATGTCTAATCCAGCGTCAACATTTATACATTGAAAAACATAAACTTGTAACAGTTTTAGGATGTCAAATTACAGTATGAAGTGAAAAGTGCTTTCTGGAGTTTCAGGATGTTCCGCTCCCCGAAACAATTGTGTGTGAGAGCTTTTTCGTGTTCTGCAAGAAAAATGTCATTGGTGTGTCTCCGTGTGACAAGGGAAAGGCTAGCATTCCATTTGTGTGTGAGTGGAAATTTTTTTCATTTGAGTGGTTTTCAATATTGTATGTGAACAGTCCAAGATGGCGTCCAAAGAGGCAGCCGTCGGCAAGTGCTCTAACGAAACTTACCTTGCTTTTTTTTTGGTTTTGTGTTTTATTTTGTCACTTTGTGTTGTTGTTGTGAATGCGGATTTTTTTTTTTTTTAGCATTTTTGGCCACGACATTCATCAAGGAGGAGACTTGTGCTGAGCAGTTGGCCTTCTTGGCAGCATGAATATACCAGCGCTGTTTTTGATTTGGGAGTAATGTCCATGCCATTTGACTGTCATCTCTGGAAATCTCTGGGGCCATTGTGCTTTTGTGCACCTGTGATAGGCAGCATTTTCACAGCCCCGCTTTGTTCAGCAGAAATGTCGGTGCTGTTGGACAGTCTGCGGCTGGATGGATGCATGGCTTGAGGAGCCCGCGATGAGTAGAAAGGAGTGTCAGTGCAGAGCGCCGATGCGTATGTGGAACTGTCACGGCTTGGAATTGAAGCAGATTTACCTGGGACAGGAGATGTGAGACAGTATCTTTTAGTTCAATGGATCCTACAGGTCCGTGTTTGCTTTCAACATTTAGCTTGTAGCAGACATGCACATTTCACCATGGCGTCTCTGATCCACAGGTGAAAAGGACACTTTGATCCTCTCTTCTTTCATCCTGAACTCTTTCATTCAACAAAGAGGGCACAGAAATTGCTTCGGATTGAATGACTGTCTGTGTCTTTTGTGTCGTGTCACATTATTTTTGTTTTGTTTTGGACATCAAGATGGCACCTCGAGGGTGGCTGCCTTTACAGCAGCTTCTGTATTTTGTTTTTATGGCTGTGAAATATACATTTCTCCATTGTGAGACAAAGAAATGCACATCTAATTTACTCTAATATAACAAAAAAATCACATTGAGAGAGCCTTTTATTGCCGTGTTGTCAGCCTCGTGAGTGCGTGTGAGCAGAAAATAATGACCATGAGAGAGTCTTTCAATAATGTGTGAGGGCAACGATTTTCTGCATGTTATGAGATGGCGTTTCACGAGAAAATGTTCTCGGTCATGTGAGATCAGTTGCGTGTGCGTGCGTGTGTGTGAGAGGGAAACAAATGGAGCGGCGGAGCGTGAGAGAGCATTTCAATGAGGGGCGTGCGTGTGCATTGTGACCCCGGCGGCCCCTTGTAATGCTGCAGGTGTGTTCCTGGCAAACTAGTCGACGGAGGTGGGGTTGGGGTGGGGGATTGGATGGTAATTGTTGTCATGGTTACCGCATATTGATACCGTCCCGTGTTCGTCATTGTTGCACTGGGAGTTGATTTTCTGGCCCTGCGTCTCTCGGGATGCTCCCGTGTCCGGAATGTTTTTGACGATTCGACCTTGGAACCTGCTGCCATTTCCTCGGTTCCGGCTGTCAGGGCTGACCTTTGGCGAGGATGCCCTCGCGTGATTGGATCGTTGATCTCCTCCCTCCTCCACCCTTTTGTCTTGGTGCTGAGCGAGTGTGCGGCTCTGATTTGTCCTTTGTTGTCGGCTTTGGCGGGGACAGGCGGGCGGGTGCTAGTCGAAAGTGACTTGATGTGTGATGGAGGCAGGCGTGCTTATCCTCTTAACTTGAGTGTGTGTGTAGTTGGTCTGTGAGGTCCTCTACAACAAGATTAGTTCCACGATTCTTGTTTTTGGGCATCAGATCAAAAGCAACCAGTTCAGGGTGCCCCTCGCCCACTGCCCAAGGACAGCTGGGCTAGCCTCCTTCAGGCACCCTATTTTCCTTTTGCAAATGAAAATTCCATCTTTTCATTTGTGGTAGTTACATCTAAACGTGTTCAACAATGCAAAACCGAGCCCTTTTTTTTGAAGCCACTTCCATTGCCAGTGAGCAAATGAGTTGATTCGGACATTATTCAATTAACTTAAAGTGATGTAACTCAAGATGGCCTCAGCCGAATTAATTCTGAAAATAATCTGGCAATTTCCATAAAACAAAACAACCCCCCCCCCCCCCCCCCCCAAAAAAAAAAAAAAAAAAAAAAAACACTGAAACTCATCAGGAGAAGCTTCACCTCAGTGCCAACACCACAACGGTTTGGAGCATAAGGTCATCCGCGGGAAAATGTATACTGTGACTGTAAAGTGTTCTTGTTATTATATTCTTATTATATAATCATATTATATTATAATAATATAACTATATATATATATATATATTATAATATATATTATAATATAATATAAATATCTAATAAAGTGCAATAATATAATTTATTATTATTATTATATTAGTATATCGTATTATTTTAAGTGGAAGGTGTTTGTCAGGTATATTCAATCACCCAACAGAGCATTCATTTCACCTCCTGAAGAAGAGACAGACCCCACAAAAACAAAGCAGAACTGTAGGAGGCCACATTAAAGGCCTGGAAAAACATTTGAAAGGAAGACCGCAACTATTCAGTGAAGTCAAGGGCTCACTGTTGCTGCCAATGACATTGATGTCACCTAATATTATTCACTGCAAGTGAATTTGATCTTGTCTGTTCCAATAATTTTGCTCGCTCGAAAACTAGGAGCCAAAAGGTCCTCGGTCCAGAGTTGTTACGCACATCTTGAGGTAAATCCGTAATCCCAAACTATATATATATTTATTGTATGATCGGAAAAGCCACATGTCAACAAAAAAATCGTAAGCAATTGCACCTTCCGAGACCTTTCGGAAGGGTCATATCTGTATGTATGTGCAGGCGTGGTGGAAAATGGCTGGATGGTTTTCGCGCAAATTAAGATCCTCTTCTACCCCCAAGCCCACCTCCCGCCCTTCCCTCGTTGCCTCCTTTGCGACTTTGCTCCCCTCCCCCAAGTTGCGTTCCCTTGGCGTTGGCCTTGATGCGGCGCCACCTTGACGTGACGTCAGCACTGACATCAGGAGCCAGCGTGCACTCTTTCACACACCTCCTCTGCACGGCGTTGGGGAAAAGAGAAAGCATGTGTGCGGAAAGAGGAGGGGACAATCTTGTGAGACCATCATAATAGTCTATTTTTATTTTTCTGCTGGCAACAGACGACGCCAGCGAGCTGCCCGGTTAGCAACCTTCGTGTTGCTAGTGTCGGGGAAGGGCAACGTTTTGAGCGCCTTCGATTGTTGAAAATAGACGTGGAAGCCAAGTCATTTGTTGATCAGTTAATTATGAAAAAAACATGATGGATCCTGTTGAAATAATTATTTTAAATACAGTGAGACCTCAACTTACAAACACCTCAACTTACAAACTTTTTGTCTTACAAACGTCAAATCTCTGAAAATTAAACCTTATAATAAGCACTATTTTCATAATACACACTCACCACGGCTGGCGGAGTGATCTTCGGCGGAAGCATACGACCGAACAGCACCAGAGGTTAAGTTACCAACAGTCCTTATGGAAGGTGACTCTCCTTCCATAAGCACAGAGAGTTGTGTCAGGAAGGGCATCCGACGTAAAAGCTTGGCCAAAACAAACATGCGGATCAAACCCCGAAAGATGGAGGACACTGATTTGCTGTGGCGACCCCTTAAAGGGAAAAGCCGAAAGCCTCTTCTTTCATTAAATGTTTTCTTTGATAATTCACCCCAAAAAAAATCGCAGAATTCATTACATCATCTGATAAACGAATATAAACTGAATGAATAGAATTTGAAATGCAGTTTAATTTACAACTAAGCAATTTTACTGGAAAAAACAAAAACGAAGGTAATGAACTGTGGAATATACATAATAAGATCAATTATCTGTCAACAGGGAAGGACATTTTCATTAACGCCCCACCACACATCACTCAAAGTAATAATAATAATAATAATAATAATAATCACAAACTAGAATACAATAAATAAAATACAATTATAAATAGAAACAAGAGATAAAGCTACACATAAAATGCAATTTTAAATAGGTGGGTTTTGAGATGGGATTTGAAGGTGGGAAGAGAATCAATGAGGAAGGGAGTTCCAGAGTTTGGGAGCAGAGCAACTGAAAGCTCTGTCCCCCATTGTGCTGAGACGGGCAGGGGGGGGGGGGGGGGTCACACAGGTGGAGGGAGGAAGAGGGTCTGAGGGAACGAGAGGGAATAGAAATTTGTATAAGGTCAGATAGGTATGGGGCGGCAAAGTGACTATGTATGTAGCTGTGGCTGGTAAAGCAAAGCATGGGGAGTCTGTGTCTGCAGTATTGTTTTTCACAAACCCACTTCAGTCACGTTACGCCAGATAATTCCTATTTGCATATTTTTCCTTGAACTGATATCTTTCATCTGAATTTGATTGTAGTTGTTTTTGACAATGTAAATGCTATCTATTTTTCAGCAAGCTAAAATCGTCCATTCCAACGAGGAGGCCATGGTGAACATAGTTGCGTCTTTTTCATCGCTGGTTGACCGGCAGAATCAAAAAGCAGGTGTGTTTAAATGTCAAAGAAGAATGTTAGATAAGATGAGGAAAAACTTTAAACTTCTCCTTTCGGTTGAGTGCGATCAGTAAACAGAGCGCCCTTTTTCCAGGCCAAGCTAGTACCGCAGCAATGCGGCATTTCCTAAAATGGTCAGGCTAGCATGTTGGCAAATGTCAGCAGTGTCCGCGAAATTTCCTCCTTGAGCTACATACCGAAAAATGAAATAGAACATTGTGTCGTGCCATTTGAAAAAAAAAATCTTGAGGGCATAAAAATGTCATTTCCTTTGGTACATGTTAAAAATAGCAACAATCGCAAGATGACAAAATTTCCACAATTTGCACAACGCATGTCACTGCATGTCTTTTTTTCTAATCCATCAACCCAAACTGTATCTCGTCTTCTCAACTTCAGCGCAACATGCCATTGCACTGATGAGCTGTCGCCATGGCTGCCGTGTGCCTGTGTTTGCGTCATGTGAGCAGTTATTGCACGGTGACTGTGATTTTTTTTACAAATGTCACAATCAAGCAAATCACTTTCACATTACAAATATATATATATATATATATATATATATATATATATATATATATATATATATATATATATATATACAGTAAAGTCTCGTTATATCGATATCGGTTATATCGATAGTACTGCTTATTACGATACATTTCTATGAACGCAAGGAGAAAATTTACATGCTGCAGGATCGGATATATCGATAGTCCGGTTATGTCGACATTTTTTCTGACTCCCGAGAATATCGATATAACGAGACTTTACTGTATATATATATATATATATATATATATATATATATATATATATATATATATATATATATATATATATATCTGTATATGTCAGTTATCTATCTATCTATCTATCTATCTATCTATCTATCTATCTATCTATCTATCTATCTATCCATCTATCTATCTATCTGTCTGTCTGTCTGTCACAAGCTAGCTAGCTGTCGAGCTAGCTATTTAGCTCTATAAAATTTTGTACATAGCCAATGCCGATTCTGATATTTGGTATTTCATTGTGAGCAGAGAGCGAAAAATGCACCAAATCCGCCAATTTTGGGGGGAGGCATGAGGTTGGGGATGTGGGGGAGTTTCAATGTGATTTAGGTTTTTTCCTTATCTTGTAAGATGTTGAATCGGTCCGTGTAATAAATGTGTCGGGCCTTAATCTTCAGGAAACGGCAAAGCAATTTTGATCCTCACAAAGCAGCTTTTCTTGGCCACGGGTGGGTGTGTAGCATTAGCGCGGTTAGCTTCTTTGTGTGCTTAATTGTATCCACCGGGTGATGTGGGTGGCATGTTCCTGAGGGATGTTGGGCTGAGAAAAGCGAATTGCCATGCCCCCCCCCCCCACCCCCACCCTTTGCCCCAATATGCGAGTTGCATATTGAAGTTTTTATCTTTTTTTCTGGCCTCCAGGGTGACTCAATGAAAAGCGCGTTGTATTTATCTTGTATTTTGCGTTTTGCGTGACTTGACTTTGTATTTTTGATTGGAATCATTTGTTCATTCTTTTCTATTGTCGTGACAATGCCATCTGCTACCTCCCGCCTGCTCATTTTGATTTGATCTTCGTCCTCCGTCATCTTTCTCTTCACACTCGCAAGCAGCACGCCCCGCCTCTGCAATGTGACGCTCCCCTGCCTCACTTGCCTCTTCGCCTCCTCCAACTCGCGCAGTGATGCAACGTGCTCATCGTAGGTGACGCGGTGATGGATGATTTGGAAAAGTGAACACCGCCACCTCTTTTTTTTGTTTGTTATTTTGGACCGCCGAGGACTTTTGGAGTCTGGACCACAGAGACGCCACCGGTCAGTGTGTCAACCTTTTTATATGTATTGAGAATATGAATACAAATCAACTCTTCAAGTGTTACTTTTATTTTGTGGGATGATGTCAGGGGCTTGTGTCATTCATTAATTGAAGAATAGCACATCTGCCATTTAATGAATGAATGTTTTGCAAACATGCATCATATCAATACAACGTAGACGCACATTTAAGTGAACTCGCTATTATTGGTTTAATCATTCACTGACGGCCATTTTAGGGTAATTTGTCATTTTCAAGACGCGCGGGATCAACAATGATGCATGTACACCAAATCTACAGAATGACGGAGTGGACTTTTAACAGGGGAGGGAAAAGTTCGATTCTCCCTTTTTCTGTTCTTTTATGATCATCGGTAGAAAAGAGGTGAGTCGCGTCAAAAGGCTGGCACCACTCCCAGTAGACTCAAACTCAGATCTAAAATGGAGAGGGTGATGTTATCGACTCGTAGTGGTGCATCAGTGAAATAGTTTTCAAACGATTCCAAAGTTTTTAAAGATTAAGTCGGCAGAGGAAGATCAGACAACCCCCACCCGAAGCTCCACCTATCTCCGTTAGAAAATATTACTGACAGAATACTTAAAGGACAACTGACACCACTTTTTTTGTTTCCGAACTGGCATCAGAAAAATGTTTTATAGCATCTAAAATACCCAAAACACGCAGGCTGATATTTTTAGTCAAATGCAAAACACCAAAAAAAGTTAGTGTCCCAAAACTACTTCGAAATGACCCCGAAAATGGCGAGTTTCAGAAGGTCCCGCCCCCTTGTTCGGGACGTCATGCCAGGATGTCTTGCCTTGCACGAGAATCAAAACAATGACTTCAGATTCGGAGAAGATGCTTTCTTGTTACTCATCCAGTTATGAATATGATTCACATAGACCTGAAGAGGAAAGCATCAATGTTTGCAATCGATTAAAGAAGTCCTTCCGTATCATTTTGAGGCATCTTGACTCCAATGTAGCGCCCAGAAAATGCACAAGATGGCACCCAAGCTCCGTTGGAAATGGGCTGATTTGTCTGCTGGGAATTTGTGTCAACTAATATCTGTCACGGTTTGCGAGGTGGTGATGGCGGGTGCGGATCCCAAAAAGCAGGCAGAAGTGAGCAGGAGGTTGTTTGACAATTTGTATTAAAATAAAGGTCAGCAGGAACAAAATGTAAAACATCAAAATCATCTGAATGGAAAAAATACAAAGTAGCAAAAGAAGACCAAAAGTAAAAGCCCGCCAAGGTTAAACAAACACGTACACGATGCATGCAGCAACCAAGCAGCAAACAAACAATGAACCGGCTCCGGATGATCGTGCCGGGTGTCCTTTTAAGTGTCAATGATTAAACGACCAACACCTGCGAGGCTGCAGGCAGGGCTGACGTCGCTACCCGCTGGTCGCCAATCTGATCGGGACGACCAGCACCTGTGCAGGTGTAGGCGGGCGGACAGCGCCCCCCGTTGGTCGCCAACCAGATCATGACAGTATCGAATAGTAGTCTTGGTGCAACACACAACAATTCATCATAGCGTTATTTATGTGTTGGGCAATTTCGCCATCAACACGGATCAACACGATGTTTTCAGACCAAGCAAAGTACCCAAAATGCATTGTGTGTCGCTTTCTTGGTCAGGGGCGTTCCAGACGTGACATCACGTCTGGAATCGTCACCAACTCGAAACAAGACTTCCTGTGTCAAGAACAGTCATCAATTGCGTCAATTGTTCTGTCAATAATTCGGATTCAAAAGTTTGAATTCCCATCCTCGGAGTTCAAGGACAGGACATCATTTCAAATGACGGTTCAAGAATCGAACAAGCATAATTAGGTAATTATGCGTATGGGACTTGATAATTTTGGCCGTGAGATCTGGAATTTCTCAATGAATGCAATCAAATTTCACATTCAATCTCATGTCATCATTTCTGTATGATTTTACGCTGTTTGTATTTTGTCTTCTGCGTTGTTGTCATGCGAGGAAGCCACTTATGTCACTTTCTAACGACGTCATCTGACAACGCTTCCATGTGCGGCGGCGTTCCTCAGGGAAGCGTGCCAGGTCCCCGTAGGTTTGTTTATAAAACTGTGGGGATGTCTCGCATCCAGGTGACTGCGTCTCCCACTCGACTGGCTCGTCCAGATGAGAGTGAGCCAAAAATAGCGCAAGCGGGGAAACGTGTCGATGAATAAATCAGTGTCCCCTTCCGCGTCGCTACCCGCCACGATAGCCGTCGCGCTTCACCCCAAATCGCACAATCGGGTGAAATTCCTCAAATATTTCTTTGTCTTTCCTTACAGGCATCGCGGAATGGCCGCGCCAAGTCCGGAAGTGTGACTGATGGGACGTATGATGCGCGCAACCGGACAAACGATTGCGTGAGAGAAGACAGGCGAGAAATTCTCAAACATGCCAAACATGCGATTGAAGCTTCGACGTGCGGGCGTGGACGTACGTCTGCGATTGGATATCCGATCTATCCAGTTGGATGTGGGACGCAGACAACTGTCCAAAATCGCATGACCCGATTGTTGACGATTGACTCTCCGACACGTGCAACCGGCATGGACTGGGTGGACATCAACCGGGACCCGCCCACGACCGGGTCCGTAAACCTCAGTTACCACGACGACTATGACGACCTGCTGGCCCACGCCGAGCGCCTCGGGTTCGAAGGCGGCACCTTTCCCGAAGACCCCATCCGACTGGTCGCCGTGCAGGTGAGTGACAGGTTGACGTCCCGACTGGCCTCCGGGCAACTGCCGCATCTCTTGCTCCTCGCTCCAGGTGATCTTGATCGTGGCCTACAGCGCCATTATCCTGCTTGGGCTTGTGGGTAATTCTCTGGTCATCTACGTCATCTACCGCTTCAAGACGCTGCGCACCGTCACCAACTTCTTCATAGCCAACTTGGCTGTCGGTATGTCCATAGTCCAATTTAGTCTCTCTCTCTCTCTCTCTCTCTCTCTCTCTCTCTCTCTCTCTCTCTCTCTCTCTCTCTCTCTCTCTAATCTCTCTCTCCCTCTCTCTTTCTCTCGCTCTGTCTCTCTTTCTCTCCCCCTCACACTCTTTATCTTTTTCTAACTTTCTCCCGCTCTCTTCTCCCTCTTTCTCTCTCTCTCCATCTTTCTTTCACTCTCTCTCTTTCTCTCCATCTTTTTCTCACTCTCTCTCTCTCGCCCCCTCTCTCCTTCTCTTGCTCTCCCTCTCTTTCTGTCTCTCCCTCTTTTCCCCCATCTCTCTCCCCTCTCCCTGTCTTTCTCACTCTTTCTGTCTCTCTTTCTCCCCCCTCTCTCTCCTTCTTTCTTCCCCTCTCTCTTTCTCTCTCTCCCCCTCTCTCTCCCTTTCTCTCTTCCCTCACACTCTTTCTCTTTCTTTTTCTCTCGCTCTTTGTTTCTTTCTTTCTCTTCCTCTCTCTCTTTCTCTCCCTCTCTCTCTATCTCCCCTTGCTCTTTCTCTCCCTCACTCCACCCCGTCTTTTTTTCTCTCTCTCTCTCTCTCTCTCTCTCTCTCTCTCTCTCTCTCTCTCTCTCTCTCTCTCTCTCTCTCTCTCTCTCTCTCTCTCTCTCTCTCTGCCCCACTCTCTCAGTCTCTCTCATATTCTCCGGTTTCCTCCCTTGTATGTATTTTGTTGACAAATGTCGGAAGTCAGATATCTGACATCATTGTCATATTATTACTTTGAATAATTGGCTCAAAGTGATTCACTGAACCAGAATCAGAATGATCTTTATTGCCAAGTGTGTAGACCACGCAAGGAATTTGTCTCCGGTTAACAATGTCTCCGTCCTTTTAAGTGTCCACTTACACCAGCCAGCTCACGGACGGCAGTTTAAAAGTCTTCCGTTCTTTAAATGCCACTTCCTGTCCCTCAGCCGACCTGCTGGTGAACGCGCTGTGCCTCCCGTTCACGTTGGTCTACACGCTTCAGGGTGAGTGGCAGTTTGGCAGCACCCTTTGCTTCCTGGTGCCCTTCGCCCAGGGCCTCGCCGTCCACGTCTCCACTCTGACCCTCAACGTCATTGCCCTGGACCGCCACCGGTCAGTATGCGGGCGGATAAGCCGGCGGATGATTCTTCGCAGGCTTTATGCGTGAAAGTGATGTCGCCGTGATTACAGGTGCATCATTCACCACCTGGAGACCAGGATGCGCAAGGACACCTGCTACGGGGTCATCACGCTCACGTGGCTGATGAGCGCCGCGCTTGCCAGCCCCCTGGCCATCTTCCGGGAGTACGGATCATTCGCGGTGACACCGGGACACAGCATCCAGGTAGCTCACAGAGATGGGACTCAAAGTCTTGAGGATGATTTTCAGGGCATGTGAACAGGTTAAACCAGGTTGCTGATTAGAGGCTGAATAATAAGACTTAGAGAGTTTGACTTGAGATTTACTTTATTTTCTGCACAGTAAGGCGGACCTTCAATGAATGACATATTTAAAAAACATTTTCCATATATAAAGCGCACCACATTATGAAGCGATACAGTAGAGGCTGGGGCTACGTTAGTTATACTGTATATCCTTAAAATGGTCAACAAAATGCTGCGTCAACAAAACAGTCTGACCTAGCCATCATTTTCCTATTGTTATGTCAAACACGAAAATAGAAATTGAAGAACAGTATAACGTCTGGTATTTTCTGCATTTTTATGAGCTCCAAAATATTCTGGGGTTTTATCAGTTTATCACAATACAATAATAAATATCATTTTCAAAGATGACCAATTTTCCTTCTTTAAAACTTTTATGTTCCTTCAGGGATATTTGGGCCTTAAGATTTTCAGGAATAAATGCTTTTTTTTAGACACTAAATACAAAAACAAGCAAAATAAAACACCACATTTTCCATTTCTCATCATAGTGTCAAAAACGGAAAATGATGACAAAATCGCGAGAATTTTTTTTTACACCTGTCAAAGTAATTTTAAGAGATTATTGAAATGAAACGGCATTGTACACTGTATATCCCAGCATGCACTGCGCACTACTTCTTGAAATGAAGTCAGCTGCTGCTGACATCGTTGCAAGACCTGTTATAGCTTAATATTACTTCACATAAAAGGCGAACCTGCGTATAAGGCACAGGGTCATCTTTTGAAGAAAATCGTTTGGGTGCGCCTTATACGCCGGAAAATACGATACATACTTTACATGTACATGCAAAGGTAACATGTGCAGGTCCAGAAAATAAAATCCCTGTCAAATTGTGGCTTTCACCGCACCAACGGGCCTTGGTGTGACCTTCCGGTCGATTATCAGCACCCGTGGCTCGTGGTTTTGTTACCTCTGCGTGGCACGACCAGCCGTCAACTCTATTTTGTGTCCCC
Organism: Hippocampus bargibanti; assembly: GCF_051943395.1. Classification (NCBI taxonomy): domain Eukaryota; kingdom Metazoa; phylum Chordata; class Actinopteri; order Syngnathiformes; family Syngnathidae; genus Hippocampus; species Hippocampus bargibanti. The sequence goes on along the minus strand of NC_142735.1, from coordinate 25,018,762 downwards.
GTCTCCAGGTTTGCACCGAGAAATGGCCCGGGTCGAACACAGACGGGACGGTATACAGCGTTTCCATGTTAGTACTGCAATACTTCCTCCCGCTCGCCATCATTTCTTTCGCCTACGCCCGAATCTGGTCCAAACTTCGAGGTCACGTCAGCCCGGCGGAAGGCGGGGCCGACGGGGCGTCCGCGGGCTCCGAGCGCCACCGCCGTCGTCGCAAGACCACAAAAATGCTGGTCACCATGGTGGTGGTCTTCGCCGTCAGCTGGCTCCCTTACCACGCCTTCCAGCTGGCCACCGACATCGACAGCACCGTGCTGGACATGCCCCATTTCCGTCTGCTATACACTCTCTTCCACGTGGTGGCCATGTGCTCCACCTTTGCCAACCCTTTGCTCTACGGATGGATGAACCGGAACTACCGCGCCGCCTTCCTGGCTGCTTTTAAACTACGGGATAGAGGGCGTCGGCGAGGGTGCAAGGACTCCATTCGCCAGGTGAACGGGGAAGATGGAGGGGGCACCCAGAGGGAGGATGGGAGGCAGGACGTTGCGTGCGCCTGTCTCAATGCCACTGACGTGTGACCATCGGGGATTCCTGATTCATCCGTTTCGTTTTTTGGCGGCTAAACTACTGCCTGTAGCAGCTGACTGGGAGGGGAGTCAATTATTTGGCTGAGTTTGTCGTGGATGAACTGCTTGCACTATATCAATACGTTTTTTGTTTTTTTTGTTTTGGTCCAATCCAATTTCAGCCATTTTTTTGTTGCCAAGGAGAACAACGTATGCTAATGTGGTGTTAGCATTAGCAGTGCGATGACCTCTGCTAATGCTAACACAGTTGAGGTTAACTCATTCACTGCCATTCTCGAATTTATTCTGGAATTGAAAAGCATGACATGGAGCACCATTCCCAAATTTGTTTGGGTTTTGGTTTTTCTTGCGTGGTGCCAATAAAGCGCTGGTCAGACCTCTGGCAAGCGAGCAGCATTTTTCTTTTGTCCATGTTCGCACTTTGTTACAGCATCAGCTCTTGTTAAAGCGCTATGTAAATCAAGATGTATTGTATTGTAATGTATTTTGTACAGCCGGCCCCATTTCAAGCTCAGATAACTCCAGACCCATATCATTTAGGAATTAATGCTTTTTTTCTGATAAAAGAAGAGAGTGTAAGGCTTTTTACGCTGAATTGAATATTTATGTAGCCCTAAAAATCTATATTTTGTGGGTCCTGGAATTTTAATGAAGATGACAAAAACCCTGGCACTGGAGTGGACACATTTTTTGCACATCGTCTGGCAGTGAATGAGTTAATGTTGCTCTCTCATAACATTACAAATTTGTCCTGATGTTACAGTCTTCTGTTTTTCGCAAAACACGTCTGTAGGGATTCGCACACATTTTACGTTTTGTAAGGAGCACCTTTCTTGACTAGGATGACTTTTTTCCCAATGTATTTGTCACGCTAACCTATGAATATTGTTTGTAAACTGTGCCATGATGTATGTGGCATTCTGTCATATGTAAATATAAAGGATTTCTAAAAAAAAATAGTGACATGACAGTGACTTCACTTGCGTAAAGTCCTTACTTAAGTCTCACGTCGCACACACGTCACATTTACCGTTCGAGTGTTCAGATGGTGGGAAAAAACGCATGTTGGTATTTGCGTACAAAGTGCAACAAACAAAAGGTCGTCGGCCCCTCGACGGTTTGCTCAACCTTGCCTGAGTCACGGGGTGTCGGGCGGCTTCAAAACCGGACGACTACGGACATTTCGGAACATTCGACAACATGCCGCGATCAAGTTTGCTGGCCTGCCTCGGCCTCGTGTGCGCCGCCGCCTCGCTGGTGAGACGACAGCCAAAAACGTTGTGTTGCTTGGACATCAGGTGACATTAAGCCCACCTCCCCTTCCTCCACAGGCGAGCGGGCTGGACCCCAGGGGAGCGCGGCCCGTGGTGCCCAACACCCGATCTGAAAAGTGCGCCCCCGAGAGGGAGTGGCCTTTCTGCACCGACGACGACTGGGTAATATTTGATTTTTATTCATTCTTTTTTTCATGACAACAAAATGCTAATGGAGCACCTTTTCCCACCTCTGCCCCAGGGTAACAAGTGTCCCTCAGGCTGCAGGATCCAAGGTTTGATGGACCACCAGGATCACAGCCTCCTGAAGAAAATCGAAAAGATCCGCAGTATGGTGGAGCTGTATCAGCGCGGGCAGCGCTCGGCCGATATAGTGACCAAGCAAACGTACGACTACCTGAAGGAGAAGCTCATCCTGAACTCCGGTTGGTCCCTGTGCACCTCCTTCTGACCCGCTATGCTCTTTCGGAGCGCGATCGGAGGATGACGTGTTCCTTGTTTTGCCCCGCAGGCCATGACGACCGCTACTATAACTTGGCCCAGACCCTTCGCCAGAGGATCTCTGACATGAAGGTGAAGATCGACCGGCAGCTGCGGGTCCTGGCTGCCCTCCGCGATCGGGTGACGGACCAGGTGGCCGACATGCAGAAGCTCGAGGTGAGCCTCGCTTCGCCGTGCTGAGAAGGACAATGAGCAACGCGTTTCTAAGAACCCTGCTCCCTTCCCTCCAGGTGGACATAGACATCAAGTTGCGTTCCTGCAAAGGTTCTTGTGAGAAGTACTTTGAGCACCAGGTGGACCATGACGGTTACGTGGCTCTGGACAAACAGGTTTGCCGCTCGCTGTTTGACATGCGTGTGAGAGGTTCTCAAAAAATTTGGTCCGATTTTGGACCAATTTGGAGAATTTTAAAAAGGACCATATCATCATCCTGAATTCTCTATCCTCTGTGAAGAGTGACTGATATTACTGAGGTGCTGCCATCAACGTCATTGAACATTATATCTTTGTCATTTTGTACTATATTGGCGCTACGTGCAGGATGCACATATCTGAAAAAGGAGCACAATGTCCATTGAATTTAGGCAAAAATAATAATAACATGTATAATAATACTAATAAAGATGAGAACAATAATAGTAATAATAATAATAATAAGAAGAAGAAGAAGAAGAAGAACAACAGTAATAGTACTGCTACTACTACTACTACTACTACTACTACTACTACTACTACTACTACTACTACTACTACTAATAATAATAATAATAATAATAATAATAAGAAGAAGAAGAAGAAGAAGAAGAAGAAGAACAACAACAACAACAACAGTAATATTACTGCTACTACTACTACTACTACTACTACTACTACTACTAATAATAATAATAATAATAATAATAATAATAATAATAATAATAATACATCCATCCATTATCCGTACCGCTTATTCCCCATTAGAGCCGCGGGGGGTGCTGGAGCCTTTCCCAGCCGTCTTTGGGCACTAGGCACACCCTGAATTGGTTGCTAGCCAATCGCAGGGCACACAGACAAACAACAGTCACTCTCACACCTAAGGACAATTTGGAGTGTTCAACCTGCTGGAGCGGGACGCAAACCGGCGACCTTTGCACTGTGTTATAATTATAATAATGATGATGATTATTATTTTCTAATAATAATAATAATAATAATAATAATAATAATAATAATAATAATAATAAATATTATTATTATTATTATTACTATATATCACTTTGCTGCTGTGAAATGTAGATTTCTCCACTGTGAGACTAATAAAGGCAAATCCAATATATAATAATAATAATAATAATAATAATAATAATAATAATATTATTATTATTATTATTATTATTATTATTATTATTATTATTATTATTATTATTATTATTATAAATGACAAAAGTTGGCTTTTTTTCAGATGAACCAGCTCCAGGCCCAGCAGGTACAGAACATCCAGTCCGTGCGCCCTCTGCAAGTGATGCAGAGCAGGCCGTTGCAACAAGCGCTGGAAAGCACCATCTACAAGTCCAAGAGTACCAAGACGGGACAGCAACTTCAAGACATGTTCCACGAGGTGAGGGTGCCTCGCAAGGCCTTGAACGTACTTCCAAATATAGTCATGTAGTCAGCGTGCAGTTGGCAAACCCATATTGAGGCATCTGAAACTATAAAGCAAGTCGCTGGGAATCAGTGGTCTGACCAATGTTACCTTCTTCACCGTTGCCCAGGTAAAATCCCTCCAGCTGATTCTTGAGATGGAAGGTTCCAGATCCTCCCCCGCAACTATCTCCAAAGTTCCAGGTACTTCCACCGCTTCATCAAGCTCCTCAACGCAATCTAAATCCATCACTGAGATGTCGAGTGGCATCACCGGAGACTTGACCGGGAGCGGTAGCAACTTTGAAGACACGCACTTTTCCAGCACCAGCACAAAATCTTGCGTGATAGTGACCAAGAAAACCATGGTGATGACCCCGGATGGCCCTGTGGAACAACTAGTGGAGACCAGTGAGGGTGGTCCCGCCTGTCAAGGGGTATCTGGTTCCAAGGGTGGATTGGACAGTATCTTCCCCAGCCTGAGCCAAGTTTCCTCCAACATCAAGACCTCTCATGTGGGTGGAGTCAAAGGAAGCCATTCGGACACAAAATCTGTTCTCTCACAGCCATTTACGGAGGTGGGCTTTGACTTGGGAAAGTTCTTTAGTGACAATGCGGACGACGACGTTCCCGACGTGCACGCTCGCAGTGTGCAGAGTGCGCAAGTCGAACGCCAGAGCGATTACACGGGAAAAGGTACTGCATCCTCCAAGCTGGAGTGACGCCGCCATCTGCTAGCTTTTGGCGTTAGCGTCATGAGGCCTTAGTCACAGAATACACTACCCACAGGAAGTTAGGAATACGCTCGTCCTCGTTTTTGGTGGAAATTGATATATTTTCTGATTAATTTGGACCGCTATCACCCCCAAAAAAATGATTTAAAAATTACATGCTGAAATGTTCTAAAAGGCAATAAGATGGCACCAAAATCCTCATGCTAATGCGAAGTAACTACAGTATGTAATGAATTGGATTAGCCTGCGGTTAGCAGTGAAGATTGAATTGATATGTCGCAATTGGTGCAGTTATTTGCAATTTTATATTTTATATTTTACTTCTCCGCTGCTTTTTGGGGAGAATTTCTAAATTGTTCTTCCAAATGCCATTCTTTTGAGATGAGCCTAAAATATACAATCGCTTTTACCCCTAAATTAAATTTGAGCGCTAAACTTTTGACTACCCTTGAATGTTTCTGTTCTCGATGGACATATTCACATCAGGTTTTTGACTGATGGACATTTCCAAAGGTGTCCACTTCCGTGCCTTTCTGTGACACTTCCCGTCCATGGAAATTTCCACGGATCCGACACCTCGCTGGTTTGAAAAAGGGAATGAGACATTCAACAGCCCAACAAAAGCTTCTGGCTCAAATTAAGTCTAGCCGTAAAAGTGATACAGTTTAGCTGTGTGCTGAAATTTCAGCTGAAAATCAAGTATCCCTAACTTTCTGAGGGTAGTGAAAACCCCATTCTATTTTTCTAGCTTTAGCATCCGTGTTGAACTTTATGGAATTTGAAGAACCGAATGATGTGTTGCAGATTGCGTGGATATCTTCCACAAGCACACCCGGGGGGAAACAAGCGGCTTGTTTAACATCAAAGCCTTGCCCGCCGCCGACCTCGTGTCGGCGTACTGCCTCCAGGAGGGCTTGTTGGGGGGCTGGCTGTTAGTCCAGCAGAGAGAAAACGGCTTGCTCAACTTCAACCGAACTTGGGCCGAGTTTCGCGAAGGTTTCGGAAGTGTGGACGCGCAAGGGAAGGGGGAGGTTTGGCTCGGGAACCGGAACCTCCACTTGTTGACCAGCCAGGGTGAGACACTGCTGAGGGTGGACATGCAGGACGGGGAGGGGGGCGTTAGCACTGCAGAATACATCATTCGCGTGGGTCCAGAGGAGGACGGGTATCCTTTATATGTCTCCGGGTACAGCGGCACCGCGGGCGACGCCCTCGCAGTGTCCCACAATGGGATGAAGTTCACCACTTGGGACAGGGACAATGACGCGGGGCCAGGAAATTGCGCAGTGACACACGGCGGGGGTTGGTGGTACCACAACTGCCAGTCGGCCAACCTCAATGATGGCGCCGGCGCGATGTGGGACAGTCGCCGCTTCAAGAGTGTCCGAATGTTTGTGCGACCTGCCACATTGTGAAATCTCTTCTATTTACCTTTGGTTCTGTTGACTTTCCACCCTTCACTTGTTTCCAAAATGTTCAGCACTGAACTCAATAAAGAATCCATGTTGACCTGGTCTCCTCTGTGTGTTTTAGTGGGATCCACTCGGACACCATGTAGCCCTAAAGTCACCTCTAGTGGCGAAAACGACAACACATTCCACATTCACCATTTTGGATGAACCTAAACTGCTCTAGGACTTTCATATTCTACGTAATCTGTACCCCATCTTCCCCAACTGTCCCCTGCGACGCAATACCATCTGTCCCTTACATAGACTACGGAACAACATTTGGGATCAACCGAATATGGGCTAGAACCCTGAAAGTTTTCCCTAAGTAAGGGCGTCGTACTGGTTCAGGCGCCGTAACAAATGAAGACACGAGTTTATGGTATCATCAGGCGGTTGCGAGATAGTCAAAGAGGCCAGGAGAGTCACAGAATGACAGACATACTTATAATTAGAAAAAGGTGGTGGATTCAAGACTCAAAAATCTGCTGTGAGAAAGCACTGAAAAATTGAACAGTACAAATGCTTGTTAGCATTTTCATGCTAGCATATTTGATGCTCGTATTGTGCAAACAAATCTGTCGGTGTACGTTCAAAGTCAAAGTTTCTTCCAAAAAGCAAACAAACATGGCGTCCTTGGACCCCCGCTAACCACATATTTGCTCTGCGCCCACAGCATGCGCCGGCCTGCATGTCCAACATGGCCGCCAGCAGCCCGGCCTCTCCCACACTGGACGAAGTTGCGCCGCCAGGTCGGACGTGCCGTCGTGTTCCCATGGTGACCGGGTAAGAAAAGAAAATGTCTCCCGTTGGCCTTGGAGCCAATAGGCTATTTCAATATGACATCACATTTGCACCCGAGCGCAAAGTCAACAACTCAATACGTGACCAAAGCGGAGCGTTTGAGAAAATGGGGGAAATAGCTTGAGAGGATATTTGAACTTTCTTCCCGACCTGCAGGGCAGGAAATGTCCATCTGGTTGCCACCTGCATGCTAGCCTCACCCAGGCGCGCACGAAAGTGGACAAGAAGCTGTACAGGTTCTGTAAGACAGCCAAGACGCTGGAAGCGGCGGTTGACGAGTTTATGGCGAAGCTCGCTATCGTCTATCACCAACATCGGCGAGTCCTGGTCACCCAACACGGTAAAGCCAATCGCAAACGCTTCATTTTGTTCGCAACTCTTTTTTATAGCACTACTTTTGTCCAAAGAAAGTTCCTCAACTCACTTCAACACGATCCATGCTAACAAGGCGCCACATGATGAGATGGGAGAAAACACACACCTAGGGACAATTTTGAGAGTTCAATCTGCCTGGTATATGTGTTTTTGGAGGCATGTGGGAGGAAACTGGAGTACCCGGAGAAAACCCACAGATAATGGGTGGGGGGAGGCACGCAAACTCCACGCAAGAAGGCCTCTGCACTGTGTGGTCGACCCACTAACCAACCTAGTAAAGAATTCCCTTTGCAGAAATGAAACTCATCAACTCACATCAACATAGTTCTGTGTCACCAAAATGGGTTGTATTTGCAGCAAAGCACTACTTGACTTTAAAGGACAACCGATGTCACTTTTTTGTTTCTTAACTGACATCAGAAAAACGTTTTATAGCATCTAAAATACCCAAAACACGCAGTATGATATTTTTATTCAAATGCAAAACACCAATAAAAACGTCTTAAAGTGTTCAAAATCTGCAAAAAAAAAATTGAGCTGCGAATTGAGCATTTTCAGAAAGTCCTGCCCACAGTTTTTGACATCACGTCAAGACGTCTTGCATTGCTGGAGAATAAAAACAATGGCTTCAGATTCGGATAATATGCTTTCTTGTTACACATCCAGTTATTGGATTGGATTGGATTGGCCTTTATTAGTCTCGCAGTGGAGAAATTTACATTTCACAGCAGCAAAGGAATGAAAGTAGAAAAACAAAATACATGAGCCGCTGGAAAGGCAGCCACTCTTGCGGCACCGTCTTGAAGTCAAAAGAACAAAAAAAACACAAAAAAAAACACGAAATAAATAACATGACAACACAAAGACACAGAGAGTCATTCATTGTTCAGCACTTTCTGTACCCTCTTTATTACACAAAGCAGTTCCACATGAAAGAGGAGAGGATCAAAGCGTCTCTTCACCAGTGGATCAGGGACATCATGGTGGAACGTGCACGTCGACGACAAGCTAAATGTTGAAAGCAAACACGCAGCTGTAGCATCCATTGATGAATAGATTGTCTCACATCTCCTGTCCCACATAAATCCACTTCAATTCCAAGCCGCGACAGTTCCACATACGCATCGGCGCTCTGCGCTGACGCTCCTTCTTATCGCGGGCTCCTCAAGCGATGCATTCATCTAGCTGCGAACTGTCCAACAGCACCGACCTTTCCGCTGAACAAAGCAGGGCTGTGAAGATGCTGCCCAATACGGGCGCAAAAAAGCACAATAGCCCCAGACCTGTCCAGCGATGACAGTCGAATGGCACCGACATTGAAAAACAGCACTGACATATTCATGCTGCCGAAAAGGCACAACCGCTCATCACAGTCTCCTCCTTGATGAATGTCGTGGTCAAAAATGCTGAAGAACAATCCGTATTCGTTCCACACGACGCACAACAACACAAAGTGACAAAAGAAGACACAAAACAAGACAAAAACAACAAAACAAAGCAAGGCTCAGGAGAGCACTTGCTGATGGCTGCCTACTCGGGCGCCATCTTGGACTCCAAGATGATGATTATGAATGTGATTCAAATATTTCTGAAGAGGAAAGCATACATGTTTGCAATCGATTAAATAATTATATGTGCCATTTTGAGGCAACATTGGGGGAAAATCTCTCACCCAAAAAAAAGAGGCACGAAATGGCGACCTCCAGTGGCCACCTCCGCTTCCACAGGCTGATAAATTCCTTATATGGAGCTTGGATGCCCTCTTCAACATGAGGTCCCCAGACCAAACAAGTACAGCAAAATACATTGACGTGATGGAAGGACCGCAACAATGCGTCTTTTTTACGGTCATGGGGCGGTGCTTTAGTGACATCACGTACGGACTCGTCACCAACTCAAAAACAAGACTTCCTGAATATTCAGCGCGACTCTTAAAACATAAAATATAGCTATATGCGGTGGAATCTTTTTAAAATACGCTCAGTAGAAGTCATTTGAAGCCATTTTACAAATTATGGACACAACTTGTCCGGAGATGTCGGTTGTCCTTTAAGGAAGTTCTCAACTTACTACCAGAATAATTTACACACAAAAAAAAAAATGCCACAACTCGTCACCAAAGAGAAATCATTTTTCTCCATTGAAAAAAAATGTCACTCGTGTATTCCACCAACCCCACACCTCATATCTTTGGGGACATATTTTTGATCTAGAAAAAGTTTGTTTTTATTGTTAAGTAGTATTTAGGTATTGTTTATGTTTAAATAACCATAACCACTCTTGTCTCTTTTCCAGTGTCAGAACTGAAATTCGTGCAAGATGCTGCTGAGCTGGCAAGGAACCTGACGACGCTTCGCCAACGATCTTGGAGGCAGCAGCAGAAGCTGGAGGAGCTCAAAGAACGCATGCAGCGGCAGGTGGAAGAGCTATGGAGAGCTGAGGTAAGGAGCCCAGCGCGTATTGTCGTTGTGGTTATCCGCCAAATCGAAATGAATGCTCGTCAGGTGGACGTGGACATTAAGTTACGAGCCTGCGCCGGATCCTGCAGGGCGGCGCTGCCTTTCAACATCGACCACGACGCCTATCGGACACTCCGGGGAGATGCCACTGAGTTTGACAGACACAGAAGGAAGCAAACCCCACCTCCGGAAGATATCCCACCAATCAAACTTCGGCCCGTGATTGTAGGCCCGCCCCCGTCCGAAGCATACAAGCAGATACCGACGGTGCGGAGCGAGTTGCTTTCCCAGTTTGTGGATATTGAACAAAATCATCTCTTTTTGGTCAAATCGGACAATGGTGAACCCCACAAATCCAACACACACTACCCACAATATTATTAATATTGCTCACTTACAGGGTGTCACGCATTGGGGGCATTGAAACGCCATCCTGTGACTGTAAAGTGACCTTGAGAGTTTTGAAAGGCGCTTATAAATCAAATGTATTATTATTATTATTATTCACAAGTAAACTTCATCATTGTATTCTGATACCATCACGTGTTTATATTGAGTAAGCGAAATGAGCAAACTTAGCTTCCCGTATGGCAGAAGTACTGTCACGATATAAAAAATAAAATAAATAAATTTGGACTAGCTCAAGAGTTGCCACAGAAACAGCAAACGAATTAATTCGAAATTACTGCGTGCTTGACGATAGAAAGGGAGGGTCTTTTCCGGGGTTTTGAATGTTGAGTCGTACTATATTCAATTTACGCTGCTAAATTAAAAAAAAAACGGGTTGAGTGGAAGGGCACATATAAATGACTAATACCGTATTTATTTTAATATTTGAGGTTTCTTTTGTCTTCAACGACAGAAAATGTACTAAAGTGGACTCCACCGCCCCTTGTTGGCCACTACGAGAAGTTCCATATACCGGTTGAGTGGCAGGGGCACTTGCTTCATATCCAATTTTTAAAAGTTGTTTTTTTCTTGGACGGTATTCACTGTGTTCACGTTAGCTGTCCAAACATATACTAAAGTTAACTGAATTATATTTTAGCCCATTAAAACTTGTGTTTTTTTCCAAATAGTATCCATACCCAGGAAATGTGTGTATTTAATGAGCGGCGAGAACACAAGTTGTCAAGTAAGCGTGACGTTTATTCACAGTGTCTCTGTTGTTCTCAATGGTTATCTGGAGGCAAAGACGGGTCGGATCTTCATACTGATGGCCTTGAGAGAGTACCAGCTACCCTTCCAGTTCATCCACACGATGCCGTCGTCTGTGCCGTGCTTGGCCATCTGCTTGGTGTAAGCTCCGCCTATGTAGTACCGGCCGTTGGGATTGGCCGAATGGCAGCGGTTGTACCACCAACCGCCGCCGTCCTCTCTTGCGCACTGTTTGGTGGGGTCGCCGGGGTTCCTGGAGTCAGGTGTAAAGGAGGGTGAGTTGGAAGAGAAAGATATTTTGGACGACACGGGAAGTTGAACACACACCAGTTGTCATTGTCCCTGTCGTAGGTGCTGAACTTGGCGCCGTGGTGTTTGGTCATCGTGCGATTTTCCCCAAAAAGCTCCAGAGCGCCATCCAAGAGACAGTTCCCGGCGTTGCCTGAGTAATCCGTCACCGAGAGCAGGTAGTTGGACGTTTCGGACTGCATGGTAAACCGGCGGTACAAGCCGTGGACCTGAAAGCGACAGAACGATGACTGGCAAGTACCGGGAAGTACATTTTGGTTTGGAAAGACGACAAGCTCACCTTGGCACCCGTCCAGTCCTGCATTTCGAAGAGGAGCTCGGTCGGGCCCATTTTGGTCAGCTGACTGATGCGCTCGTTGCCTAGCCAGTATTCACCTGTCAAGTGACAAAAAGTGAGATTGGAGGCGCTGCTTCTTTTTGAGGAAAAGGAGAGGGGGGTGAGGGGGGCTGACCTGGTCTCTCACAGTAACCCTTGCCCGCTTCCAACGCGATGTTCCCAAAACCACGACGGTATTCGTCCCAGCGTCGGCCAAAATCCACGCTGCCGTCCATTCGGTTCTGGATGAGGACCCATCCTGGTGGACAAACAAGGTTCAAGTGAAACAATGTCCCTCAACTAACAGGGCTTCCACCTCCCTAAACTGGGGATTTTTTTATGGTAAGTCGTGTTTATTTCATTTGGACTTTTATTTTTGAAATTCCACTTCACTCATTTACTGCCAGACAAGATGCAAAAATGTGTCCACTCCAGTGCCAGGGTTTTTGTCATTTTCACTCAAATTGCAGGACCCACAGAATTTTGAGTTTTAGGACTGCATAAACATTCAATTTGTTATAAGAAACCTTAGACTCTCTTCTTTCATCAAAACAAGAGTTAATTCCAAAGTTATATGGGTCTGGAGTTATCTGAGATAATTTGAGAAATTGGGGCAACTGTACAAAATACAATACATACATATTGATTTATAGAGCGCTTTAACAACAGCTGAAGCTGTAACAAAGCGCTAACATGGGAATAAGGCAAATGCTGCCCCCTCGTAGAAGGGAAAAGCATTGCCAATGGTCTGACTAGCGCTATATCGGCACCCCCCGCAAGATAAACCAAAACCCGAACAAATTCGTGAATGGCGCTCCACGTCATGCTTTTTAATTCCCGAATAAATTTGGGAATGGAAGTGAATGAGTTAATCAGTCTTTAAATGACAATTCTCAAACTGTCTACATCAGGGGTGTCAAAGTAATTTTTGCCGCGGGCCACATTGTAGTTCTGGTTTCCTCTCGAGGGCCGTTACGAATTTGAGGAAGCCAATTAGAATGGTTAATCCCTCCACATATTACATATAGAGCGCACAATAAATTAATGAATAACTAGTTTTCAAATCTGAAGTCGAGAATAATGACTATTATTGTGGTTTACATCCAAAAATATGAAATTTTGGTTAGGATTTTAGCAAGCATCATGGAATTTCACAAGTTTGATTTGCTTTTGCGGGCCGAAAACAATTATGTGGTGGGCCGGCTTTGGCCCCTGGGCCTTGACTTTTGACACCTATGGTCTAGACTCTTTTACTTTTCCTTCTTCTGTACGTAGAAACGACATTATTTTATGAACCACATTTTTTTATTCAATTTTTTCAATGAAAAACTATAATTACCATATTTTCCGGACTAAATGCGCACCAGTTTATAAGGCGCACCTTCAGAATGACATTTTAAAACTTTTTCATACATAAGGCGCAATGGGTTATTGAAAAAAGGAATCTACAACCTCGCCGCCACCTACCTCCATTGTTAGAGCTTTGGTCACAGAAGACTCTGTACGGGGGCGCCAAGGGGTCCGGTTGGATCATGTACATCTGCGAGTCTTTCCCGCCGCGGCGGTAGATGTCTTCGCACTCCTTTCCTGAAAGTACGCGACATTTTTTGAGTATTTATTTTGACCGTATGACCATTCGACTGCCATTTTTCTCACCGGTCACCACGGGGATGGGGCATTTGGTCTGGCATGGATCTTTGCAGCCCTCCTTCTGCGCTTTGATGGCCTTTTCCAGCTTCTCGATCTTCAGACGGATTTTGTCCACCACGCTCTGTGTGGGTATGACAACAACACCCCCAGTCCGTCACTACTGATGCCGAACTTGGCATTGGCAATAGAATGTGAGAAACAGTAGCTATATTTGTCAGTAAAGGGGGTGGGGGGGTGATCACATAAATAGTCTAACATATTTGTTGCTAGGGAGGTGCTATGATAAATCGGGGACGTGTCAACAAACTCATAATTGCAATCAACATTGCAATCCCATTGTGAGACGAATAAAGGTATTCTGATTCTGAACACATGTGGTGTGCCGCCACCCACCTGCAGGACACGAATGGTGGAGGGGAACACGGTGTCAACCGTCTCCTTGATGAAGGCGTGCTGTTCCTCCACCTGACTCGTGAACTGATTGACCACCCGCCCGTTGTCTGCCGGAACAGGAAGCTCATGATTGGACGCGGGGAGGTAAGAAAGCGCTTGGCGGTTCGAACGGCGTTACCTCCGATGATTCGCTGGCGCTCCGTCAGAGAGGAGGACATGTCGTTGGCAAAGTTATAGACCACGTTGGACGTGCGCGACAGCTCGTCAACTACAGGCGTAAAGTCGTTGATGCTCTGGAAGAAACGGGGAATGGCGGATTGGCCTGGCGAATGGTTTTGGGAGGCTCCGCCCACTAACATGTGAGCAATAGAGCCGTAATTATACAACTACTAGGCCGTGACAAATTATCTAATTCCAATTAATTGGTCTGGTGTGTGTGTTATTTTATTCCATGTCAGTCACATAATGATTGCAAAATTGTGGCGTAGACTTACTGTCGCGACGCTCTTCTCTTGCTTGAGCAGCGCAGTCTTCAGCTCACAGCCGTTTGGACACAACACACCCTGGTAAGCACAGACATGAATCATACCTTAAACGTAGCAACTGGCTGAACTATGTTGAGGTGGAGGTGAGGTGAAAACAAATAAATTTTGATCTGAGTTGATTTTTGCATGCCTTCATGTTTTTTGAAGCCGAGTTTCTATATATATATATATATATATATATATATATATGTCTAGAGAGATATATTAAGCAGCGTAATATAATTGTCTTACGGACTCTGCTGCTTAAGTGTTGCTGTCTCGGAAAAACAATCGTAACCAATCGTACCAATTCTCCGGCACCGTATGAACATCCGCCTGACTCGGGCTGCACCTTCTTCTCCTCCTCCACCTCGTGTCCTCTAGACGGGGTGGTCGGACGTCCTTGATACCTGAACAGATGTCGTGTCAGCATCATGTTTCATCCTTGTGCGTGTGTATCGATATCGGTTTTATTGATAATACTGCTTATTACGATACTATTTTCATTTCCTGGATGAATTTCTAGCCTTTTTATGTATAATTAGTTCTGTTTAGCACGATTCATGGTTATTACGATAATCCGGTTACTACGTTGCTCTTTTTCATCTCCCACCGGCCATTTTGCTATGTTTATATCGATACAAAAGCAGTTTAAGGTGAATCGATATTTGCTTAGGGGTTTCTATACAGTACCACCATTATCGAAACCTGTATCAGGTCACGTGACTTGGTCACATGACTTGTGCGTCCCGTCCTGTGTAGTGTAGCAGACGCCATTTTCTACCAGCTTCCGTGTTTTGAACTGTCATATAAAATAAAATAAAAAAGGCATAGCAGAGCTTATATACAGTACTGTTGTTCAACACCAATTTAAACAATGGGGAAACGTAAGAATTGTGATCTCGGAACGAAGGCAATAGTGGCTGTCGAGGAGAATCCAACAAGGAGCAAATCCTCCATCGCGAAAGAGTTCGACGTGCCGCAGAATACTTCATCAACGTAAGTAATATAAACGTTGCAGTTTTTGTTTTCCATCCATGTATTTAAGTTGTATTCAGATATCTTTATCTCTTGCAACAATCACTGTTTTTCATATGTTTGTATATGCTGGCGTTCGTGGTTTTGTGTGTATAGAACAACGTGAGGATGTTGCATTGGTTGCATTTTTGAGAGGAAATAGTCATTAAAAAAGTGTAACGACGTTTTTATTTTATGCATAGGTTTATTTTTCACTTCACTTCTGTACAAAAAGAATGCTCGATACGCAATCCATGAACCCAATGGGAAATTTATATGAAAGATCCCCCTTTTAATGCAGTTCGGCGCAGGACGGATATATCGATAGTACGGTGATATCGACATTTTTTGACTTTACTGTATATATATATATATACAGTAAAGTCTCGTTATATCGATATCGTATATATCGATAGTCCCGGTTATATCGATACTATTTCTATGCACGCACGGAGAAAATTGCATGCAAACAGGGTCGGATATATCGATAGTCCCGGTTATATCGATATTTTTTCGGACACCCTTGAATATCGATATAACGAGACTTTACTGTATATGTATATGTATGAATATATATATGTGTGTTTGTGCGTGTGTGCGCATGTATTTGTGTGTTTGTGCGCATGTGTGTGTGCGTATGTATTTGTGTGTGTGCGCGCGTGAATGTTTATATGTGTGTATATGTGCGTGTGCGCGCCTGTGTGTATTTGTATGTGTGTGCGTGCGTGTGTGTGTTTGCGTGTGTGTAAAAAGACTGACCTGCTGCTACCACCAATGGGAGGCGGAGTATAGCGGGTGGGGGAGTAGGAGTCCCGACCTCGATTCAGCGGTCGATGACCGCGGGCATCGGGTGCTGACTGGTCCTGTAAATACAAAAGACGCTTGGCGATGTGGACGGCAAAAACTCCGCCGGACGACCGCTTCGGACACAATGACTCCAAATCGGATGGACGGCTTGATGAAGAGCGCGACGTACCGTCGTGTTGTTCTTGGCCTTGGAGGCTTTTGAGTCCTGCGGTGCAAAGCGTAAATGGTCAGTGGCTTGTTTGAACGGGAGGACGTGTTAAAAATGGCCAATGACAGCGCTTACCGTGTCGTAATCGTCATAGTCCAGGTTGCCCTGCGAGGCGGCCCAACTCACACAAAGGAACAGCAGCAGCAACGTGTGCGTCGTCTTCATTTCGGCTTTGCTCTTGAGTGCCGCAGCTCTCGACGACGCCTTTTATGCTCTCCTTCTCCGCCCTTCGTTCCTATTGGCGGATCTCTGAGAGGACGAATCATAGCACAGCAAACATGATCGACCACAGGGACTGACGGGAAACGTGGTCGGTGTCAGGAACCTTGCTGGATGTTTGAGTCCAAAGGGTCATCAGCGTGTTGAAGTTGCGTTTATTGGATCAGATTTTTGTTTCTTTCAAACAACACACTTCAATGACACACAAAATGTTACAAACTCCCAAAAAAATGAAGTCAGCGTCCAAAAAACACAGCAGTTAAAAAAAAGGCTAAAGTTCAGGAAGCAAAAAAATATATCCTGATATTTTAGTCCACAAATTAAAAACGTTGCTCCAAAACACTTTTGTTCGGGAGTGGGACTCCTCAGGGATTCTATTCCAGCCCCAGTGAGAAGTTGATCCCATGGACGATGCCGATGATGATGGGTTGCCAGGCAACCAGGTACCGGAGCCAGTCTAGCAGCTGTCCGTATAGGACGTGCGTTTTTTCCCAGCTGGATGTGGGACCATGTTAAGGACTGATAGTCAAATCCAATCAAAACAAACACACACACACACACACACACACACACACACACACACACACACACACACACACACACACACACACACACACACACACACACACACACACACACACACACACACACACACACACAAACACGCCGCCACCCCCGCCCCCACCACCACCACACAGAATTGGACAAAAGGATACGGGTTGTTCATCATCGTTTTCAAGTCCACCTTCTCGTTGCAATATGGGCAGGTTTGCTTCTTCCCCACGATGCACCAACCACGAATACAGAATTCGTGGAATCTAAAAAGTCAGGCGGTGAGTTAAGGCACGAACCAGAAGTGGCTGCTCGGAAATTGCTTTGGAGATGCGTGAGGATACATGTGACCGCAGGACAGCTGGTAGGTGTCTTCGATGACGCCCTCTTCGTCCACGTCCACCAGGATTTTTTGAGCGCACACGGCGCATATGTGCTCGCTCAAACTGCGGCTCGGCATACCGCCGCTGCTGTAGTACTGCACACACACACGTGCCAATTTTGGGTGAATATAATTAAAAAAAAAAAAGTGGTTTTCATTGATGCATCTACGCTTGTTGAGTATATTTAACACACATTACCCCAATAGTAGACGCCATAAAATCGGAACAGATCTCGGCAAAGTCCCGGCCCAACACACCATAGTAAAGCCCGTAAAAGAGCATGACCACGCCCACATCCATAGAGTCCTCCGCCTTGATCCTGCACATGTACACAAACATCAGGTTACGGGAAGCATCACGTTTGTTGGGTCGACTCACCTGAAAAAGACGTTGAAGCCAAACATGGTGAACATGATGGCCACATAGCCCAGAAGCCCCACGGCGTAGCTCAGCTTGTAGATCAACAAGAACCACTTGTACACCATCCTAACAAAAGAAAGGTGTTTGATGCAATATTTCAGCGACAAAGGACCCTGGATGGAAATCTGAGGATTATATTTTGGTTATGACATGTTTTTTTTTCCTGGGACATACCTTGGCGTCCTGCAGGACAGCGGCTTGCGCGTAGCTCTGAAGATCACATAGCTGGTGATGACTGAGAAGACACCCCACATGGACAGGAACCTCCACCAGTAAAGTTTGATGGTGAAGTAAAGAGGAACAACCCACATCTGGACGAGCGTGACCAGCTGAGGACAATGAGTGTGAGACTTCCTGTTGCAACAAGCGCGCGTGTGCACATTCATACTTACGTTATAGGAGCGGTGATGACGTAGCTTCCACTGGACTAAAACGATCTGGGCCACCACTAGAGTGGCGACCAGGATCAGAACCATCTCGGCGTGCATGGCCTCGTGACCTTGATGTTTGACGTGCAGACGCTCGTGTTGTATCCTGCAGACATAGTTGATATGACTAATTCTAGGAATTTTTAATTCCCATAGGCCGGGTGGTGTATTTTGAACTGACGCGTCTGAAATATGAACTTTCGTAGGAAGATCGGGAACGGTTCACTGACCTCCAGGTTTCTCTGTGAGTCACTTTTAGGTCAACCTACAGGCAGCAGCAGGGATGTATATGAAAATATCTGTCATTTTGTCCAACACATGAGGCTCAATTTTTGGAGCCTTGTGCCACGTCAAAATACGCACCATTCCCCGCCCCCACTTGCGCTCAACGGTAGCCACGAGGACAACAGCGTGGCGTTTAAATTGTTTAACATATATAATAAAATACGAGCTTCACAAAGTAACCTACCTGGGGTTGTACACCCGCCATTCTGGCAAAATCCTAGCCTGTCGGTGTTAGTTAGCCTAACACGCTGACAGCTGCGACCATAATTACCTACTGTACGGAAAGACAGAAAGGTCAAAATTTATGAAAAATTATATATTGCTTGTATAAAGAATAATGCTGTTTCACTCGTTTTTATTAATTATGAAAAGAAGTCTTTCAGGCAGTCAAGTTTTCACTCTCTTTATTTAATGAAACTCGTTAAATATAAAAATCAACATTTTGCTGCTTCCAGATTACTTGAAGTCAAACTGTGGATAGACAACCTGTGGATAGACAAGCCTTAAAATTCTGCCCGACAATTAGCGAATGATGATCCAGCAATGTCGCTCAGACATCCAAGGAAGTATTAAACCATCTTTTGTCGCATGACCTGTGGTGGAAACTACGGATGGCAGGACTAATCGTCATCACAGGGACTCTGACATTTAAATAATATTTACATTCCAGAGTGTCTCACAGAATGGCAGCCAAAGGATGTCCACCCTGAAAGAAAAAAGGTTACTTTAAATGTCAACTAACTTGCCAAAGGTAAATAAAGCGAATACCTGTCTGGCTCACAAAATGGCCGCCTCAGGAACTTCGCCCTGAAAGTGAAACAAATTTTAATTTAAATGTCAACCAGTAAATAAATAAAATAATGTGGGTCGCTCAGACATCCAAGGAAGTGTTAAACCGTCTTAGGTCGCATGACCTCTGGTGGAAACTACGAATGGCAGGAATAATCGTCATCATAGCGACGTAATGTTCATATTCACCTGCCCCCCCCCTCCCAAAAAAAAAGCGAATACCTGTCTGGCTCACAAAATGGCCGCCTCAGGAACTTCGCCCTGAAAGTGAAACAAATTTTAATTTAAATGTCAACCAGTAAATAAATACAATAATGTGGGTCGCTCAGACATCCAAGGAAGTGTTAAACCGTCTTAGGTCGCATGACCTCTGGTGGAAACTACGAATGGCAGGAATAATCGTCATCATAGCGACAAAAATATCCAAGTAACGACCTTTTGAACATTCCTGACTTGCTCCTGATTGCTTGCTTGCTTAAAAATATCATCAGGTGACATTCACCTGGTAAAGAAAATAAAGTAAGGTGAGTTTTCTATGGAAACAGACATTTCAAGAAGGCACATTTTGAAATTCGCTCAGACATCCAAGGAAGTATTAACCCGTCTTTGGTCACATGACCTCTGGTGGAAACTACGAATGGCAGGAAAAATCTTCATCACAGCGAACAAACTGCAGAAACTCATAATAAAATTTGGAACTTACAGGTTCATGGTTGCTTGCTTCCAGAATGGCCATTACGTGACATTCCCCTGCAAAGTGGCATCAAAGAAATTAATTTTCAATGTAAACTGAGTCAACATTAAGTCATTAAAGCATAACTGCCAACTAGTCTGGTTTTGCTAAGCTTTTCACTAGCCCATTCCGGGTTAGGGTTTAATAATGAAAATAACACTTTCCAATAAAAACAATCAGGCAAAAATCGTCAAACTGGTTCATTCAAAACATGACAATAGGCGATCGGCACAGTGCCGGCTGTTAGCTTGCTTTCGATGAATTGTGCATGCGAGCGGTACGGGTCTTTCCTGGAATCGAGAGTGACGGCTCATTCCTGGAATCGCGACTCGAGTTAACATTGTTCTTATCATTGTCGTGTAATCGCATCTGCCAGAGAAAAAGCAACAAAGTAATTTAGGCCCTATATATATATATATATATATATATATATATATATCCCCTACTGTCCAGACATGGCACATATATAATAGGACCTAAAGTACCAGTAAGAATTTAGTTTGCTGATGAAGTTTCTTGGATAAGAAGCGAAACGTCCGACACCTTCAAAGAAGTACAGATGGCGGCTGAAGAAACCTGTTCATCGACAAAAGATCAATTGAAGAAAGCAAAAATAAAATGCACAAGGGAAAATACTTGAGGGGTGAAATTGTTAACTAGAGTTGCGAAATGTTAATGATTCATTGATGTGAACAGTATTGAATGTTGATGTGCATATTTGAAGTTAGTAACATTGTCTTGCAATTCATGGCACTTTTCAACTAAGATTGATTATTAAATGTTTGGTTGATTGTAAAATATTTGTTTTCTCCAAATAGAAGTAAACATGATATTTCCATGATTGACCAGTAGAAATATTTGTATTTTTTATCTCTTTGACATTAACATTTGTATGGTGTTTTTGCCTCATTTTAAGTAGCCGTAATGTTAACAAAGGTTCGGCTTCAGGGGTGCTTCGTCCCCCCCCCCCCCCCCCCCCCCCCCCCCCCCCAAGTCCAGGACTTCACCCTGGAACCCGGCATATTATTAGGCTTTTCTGGTTTCAAAAGTTGGCAGCTCTATTAAAGTTGTTCGCTCAGACATCCAAGGAAGTGTTTTGCCATCTTTGGTCGTGGTGACCTCTGGTGGAAACTACGAATGGCAGGAATAATCGTCATCATAGCGACAAAAACATCCAAGTAACTGCCTTTTGAACATACCTGACTTACCCTTGATTGCTTGCTTAAAAATATCATCGGGGGACATTCACCTGGTAGATAAAGTAGAGTATGTCAGTTTTCTATGTAAATATCCATTTCAAGAAGACACATTTTGAAGTTCGCTCAGACATCCAAGGAAGTATTAACCCGTCTTTGGTCACATGACCTCTGGTGGAAACTACGAATGGCAGGAAAAATCTTCATCACAGCGAACTAGTAGAAATGTATAATAAAGTGTGTAACTTACTGGTTCATGGTTGCTTGCTTCCCGAATGGCCACCACGTGACATTCCCCTGTAAAGTGGCATCAAAGAAATTCATTTTCAATGTAAACGGAGTCAACAAGTCATTAAAGTTGATCGCTCAGACATCCAAGGAAGTGATTTGCCATCTTTGGTCGTGGTGACCTCTGGTGGAAACTACGAATGGCAGGAAAAATCGTCATCATAGCGATCTAATGAAGAAATCGAGGAAAAAATTAGAACATGAAGTTTCGTACCCGTTGTAGTTTCCAGAGGAGATGAGGTCAAGCCCTGGAAAAACAATGAATCGCGGATTTTAAGGGCACTTTCACCACGTGTTGACTGAGCAAACACGTTGACCTAACCTAGTTAATCTTGTTCGAAAAACTCAGGGTTTTCAAAAAAAAAATCGAAATCAGCACTACACATCTTATGTCGCGTGGTATTGACGAATTATGAAAGGGTGGTCCATCTGAACGAACTGGCGATGAAAAGGCAATCGGCAGCCATCCGTGTACGAAAATAATTCTATATGCAAACTACCGGGGCAATAAAACACACTATGCTTTTCTTATGAAGTAGAGCAAAGTATTAAGTGATTAACCGTGGATATTGAATTTTAGTTACCATGATCATATCGCACGCCTTAAGTCTTTCGCAGAAAGGATCCAAATGTTTCCGGCTGTTCCGATCCTATGTATATGTAGCCTGTTGTACATCATCGCCATCTGGCGGCTGGAGGGGAAATGATGGACGGAAGTGCACTTCCCGTAACTCGTTCCTGATTGGTGAATGTTACATTTAAGCCAATTGGACACCCTTCCCCCGCCTCCGTCTGCTTCTGCTGCTGCTGGTGTTACCATGATGATGATGATGATGGTGGCATCCTCCTCCTCACCCCTCCTCACACACACACACACACACACACACACACACACACACACACGCACGCACGCACTCACACACATACACAGAGGCAGAAAAGGATGGCTTGAGGCTGGAAAACACACATATGCTGCTCGGCCGTGCGTCGGTCGCACTGGAACCTGGTGAGTTTCTACCCTGTCACCATTTTTACGATGACACTTAGACAGTGATGAGATGCTGGGTGAATGAGTGAAGATGAAGGCATGATGATGGAGGGAGGAGACAGTAGCATCTGTGGCTTGTCCCTGTGCGACATCCGGCCTGTGTGTGCGGATGAAGTTAGCAAGCCGAGTGCTAACAGTGACAGCAGCTATGCCACAAGAATGACCTGGTTACTGTCACATCCTTTAATGCTAACTATACTGAATATCACTTTTAAATATTACAGAAAAGATGATACTACATAGCAAATGCCCACCATTATCAGGGGCTAAGGACCAAGCTCCGCCGCGAATTGTGAAATCTTTGTGCTTACCTATATATCAATATTTCAAACCAGTCATTGTATGAATCTGAAACCCAATCATTCAGAGGTTGACAGAACAGTAGTATCTTCAGAAACTGTATGTATCAAAAAAAAATCTCGAGATGAGAGCCGTCATATTGCCGATTATTTTGCTTTGGCTTAAGAACACAATTTTGAGATCAGAGCATTGTATAGTTACACATTTTCTTTTAAAAAGGGGGTTTTACACGTTGTGTACTGTTTATTGCACCAGGAGAGTCACTATCTTAATGCCAAGAACTAATGATAAATGCATCAGATGAGTTGACTAATCTTCCTTCATTGTGGGTGTGCTATAACCCTTTACCTAACTGATATTTGACCACAAAGAGTGCAGTGACCTGTGGACTGACAGTATAACAATACAGTCATATATTCTTCATCCTCTGCTGAGTTAAACAAATATTACAATTCATCACGTTGCTCAAAGTAGTTAGTAGTAGAGACATTCATTTATTTCTGCATGACTAAATTATACTCCTCCTCGGAACGGATTCATATAATTTCCATTTGTGTAAATGACCGAAGATGATTTGAGTTATGAAATGTCACTGAAGAAATGGAATTTGTATGTCAAGGCGCCACTGCAAATGCACGTGTGCTAGACTAGACATGCAGTATGCAGATTATGTGTAGATTTTAGGATCAAAGGCTCCAATTTTGGTCTCTATGGCAACCACAGCATCACCCTCACTCTGAAGACACGAGCGTGACCCACTTAACTCCTCATGCTGGGGGTAACGGGGTGTTTTCATCTTTCTTCTCCTGGTTAACGACTGGGCGCCAATTGAACTGAGCGAAATGTCGTCTGATTGACTGTTTGACGGCTTTGTTCGCTCATGCCTCGGGTCGACTCCGACATCCTCATGGACTGACTCCATCGCAGCGGGGACGTCTCTCAACTATCTCGCCGCTACAGTCGATGGCGGCGCATCAACATTCTCCAGACAGCAGCAGCGAGGAGTGCACCGTGCTAGAGGCTCCGCCCACTAAGGATACCTGCCCGCAACATGGCGGCAAGGTGAGGTGGCCGCTTAGCCACGTGATTCGCTCCCACTCTGTCGCCATCTTTGACCTCGTGTCATCCGCAGGTCTCCGATTACTGTTGCTTGTGCACGCACACACTGTGCGGCGAGTGCGTGCCTGAGCACAGTGAGCACCGCAGGGTGCCATTAGGCCAGGCCTTGGAGCAGCACCGGCGCACATTGGAGGCGACGATGAGGGCGGCTCACGACAGGTGAAAGGGGACAGTGATTAGAGTCATTGTGTTATGGACTGAAGTTGATGTAACATGTCAAATTTGGGATTTAGTTGGCTAAAATTAAGAAGACTGACTTAGAATTAAGCAGACTTGACTTGGACTTTACAAATCTTTCCTGATACATAGTGTGCCCTTCTTTTTATTTATTTATTTATTATTTGAAAGAAACTTTCATTCTTTTGGAGCCTGTATAAAATGATGGAATCACTGATGTCAAAGTCAAGGCCCGTGGGCCAAATCTGGCCCGCCACATCATTTTATTTGGCCCGCGAAAGCAAATCAAACTTGTGAAATTTTATGATGCTTGCTGGAGTCCGAACCAAAATTTCAAATTGTCGTATGTAAACCACAATAGTCATCATTATTTTTTACTTCAAATTTAAAAACTAGTTTTTCATTCATTTGTTGTTTGATCCATATGTAATATGTGGAGGGGATTAACATTCTAATGGTTTCTCTGAATTCATAACAGCCCCGAGAGGAAACCCTAATTACAATGTGGCCCGCGGCAAAAAGTGATTTTGACACGCTTGCTGTATATAAAAGCAAATCATGACGATGCCATTGAAAATCAGTGAATACAGAAACTGTTTGGAAAGCGTCGAATGTGTCGCTAAATATGCAACACAAAAATATTAATTACATTAACTCGACTACAGAAAATCAGAATAAATCTGAAAAGAGTCTGAATATATGATTTTGAGGATTTTATAGGGACTTTTATTGCGATTGCCTACTTGGAGGTGAGGCTGCTCTTTTTCACCCCAAGTAATTGAACAGGAACTATGCAAATACAGTAATTCCAGTGAAGAAATCATAATGTTATTGGATTTAAAATCAGAAATAAGAATCAGAAAACCTTTATTCGCCCCACAATGCGGAAATTTGCAAAAAAGTAATCTATTAAAGGTGGCCCAGTAGCCTGTTTAGCACACCGGCTTCACAGTGAAGAGGTCGCCGGTTCGCGTCCCGGTCTGGACTCCCTGTGTGGAGTTTGCATGTTCTCCCTAGGCCCGCGTGGGTTTTCTCCGGGTCCTCCGGTTTCCTCCCACACTCCAAAAACATGCATGGCAGGCAGATTGACCACTCCAAATTGTCCCTCGGTGTGACTGTGAGAGTGACTGTTGTACGTCGATTGGCTTGCAACCAATTCAGGGTGTTCCCCGCCTCGTGCCCGAAGACAGATGAGATAGGCTCCAGCACCCCCGCGACCCTAATGTGGAATAAGTGGTACGGAAAATGGATGGATGGAAACTATTAAGAACTGAGAACTAAAGTTGATTCAACAAGTATTTCATGATTTATTTATTTTTACCTCTAAGGAGAAAGTGAAGCTACGCCTCCCTTGACTGCAGGCCCCTGGTTTGAATTAAAGTAATAACACAACTTACCTGAAATTTAGTGGGGACGTGAGCTAATTTCTTTCGCTCTTGCGACATTAACTTGAGAGTTCTACCAACAAACGTTGATTCGGTATGTTCTTATGCAACCAATCAATAAGGTGACTTGATTCGCTGAAGACAAAATGACTTGAGACTTGATCCCAACTCTCCGTCCAGGCCACTTTGAAAGAACTTCTAAAACCGCAAGATGTCCGTATGCTCTTCAGACTCCCGCAGATTTCGACCGCCGCCATAGTGGTTGGAGAGATGGTCCAGCAGCTGACCAATCAGAGGGTGGCCATCGAGGAGGACATTCTGTCCAGTTTTGAAGACCTTCACAAGCAGCTTGACGTAAGGAAGAGCGTTCTTCTCATGGAGCTGGAGGTCACCTTTGGTCTCAAGCGCAAGGTGAATCAAAATGAAACAAAGCATTTTGGGTAATTATGCGGTGTAGAAATGCTGAAACTTGAGGGGGGAGGGGCTGTGAGACTATGATGTCCTGTGTTGAACCCCAGGTGCTACAGTCTCAGCTAGAGAACCTCCTGCAGGGAGAGGAAGTGGTGTCGTCTACCTGTACCCGTACAGAAGAAGTCTTGGCGAAGGAGGCGTGTGCTGGTAGCTTGGAACTGGAGCAGGACCTCCAGGGCAAACTGGAGGAATTGTCCAGACGCGCTCTGTCGTGCCAGCCGGAGGAAAACGACCAGCTGGACCTGGTCTTGGAAACGGACGGATTGCGCAAGTGGATCCACAACCTGGGCACCATTGTGACCACCAGGCAAGAGGCTTGCTGTGTTTTCAGTCATGTTTTTGTTAGTTATTTTGGACCTTGTTGTTCTGACGACTTTGCTGTTTATGATTTAGTTCCTGTTAACTCCATTTAAAACAATTTGTCAAATACACTCTGCTCCTCCCTTCTGGCCTGCATTTTTGAAGTCCACCCCGACCTGGCAAATCATGACAAAATGCTAGAGTGTCTGATTTTTATACGCATCGTCCTCTTCCTCAGTGCTGTCGCGAGCCAAAGCGAGGCGATGGGCGCCGGTTTGGAACAATGCATCGTGGGACTCCCTTCTTCAGTCACCATAGTAACGAGAGACAAATCCGGAGGGGCTTGCAAAAGCGGAAATGCGATTCTGTCAGCTGAGGTGGTGTCACATGGCCGCCAAATTAAAGTGAGGGTGAGGTTTGCTGACCTTGCCACTGTCCTTTTGCCCTTGTCGTAGGTGTTCACGCCGGATGGCAGTATCGTGGACGGCGAGATTGTGGACCACAAGAATGGAACGTACGAGTTTGTCTACGTGCTGCCCAAAGAGGGTGATTTTTCATTAGCGCTGCGTTTGTATGACCAACACATTAAAGGAAGTCCATTCAAGTTGAACGTTGGCACATCACAGGTGGGTGATAAAAAATACTAGCGAAGCATGTTTAGTCAAAGTTTTTGACTCTACAAATGACGATAAACATGACAGCGAGAATAACCCAATTGACCCTGGGGTTCACGTATTTGGCAAACCCTTCACCCCTCCCGCCAGGTCTCGCCGTCCATCACCACACCCTCCAACTCGGTAGCCAATGCCACACCGTCCACGGGTTCCTCGGATGGCGCCAAGAGGCGAGGTAAATCCCCCGGCCAAAAGAAAAAGGGCTCCAAAAGGGCCAGCAGCGCCTTGGGAACACCTCGTCGCAAAACCCAAAACCCTATCGAGGACGACCTTATCTTTCGGATCGGAACCAAGGGGAGGAACAAAGGGGAGTTTACCAACCTTCAAGGGGTTGCTGCAGCTGCCAGCGGCAACATCCTCATTGCTGACAGCAACAACCAGTGTGTGCAGGTGACGCCGGACTCGAGACGTTATTGTTTTGAGCGCTTAAAACAGGGGTGTCCAAACTTTTGCAAAAGGGGCCAGATTTGGTGTGTTGAGAGGGGCCAGGGGGCAGACATTATTGATTTTATGACAGTGTCACGGTTTGCAAGGTGGTGATGGCGGTTGCAGATCCCAAAAAGCAGGCAGGAGGGAGCAGGAGGTTGTGTTTGACAAATTGTATTAAAATAAAGTCAACAGGAATAAAATCTAAAATGTTAAAATCATTTGAACAGAAAAATACAAAGTATCAAAAGAAAACCAATAGTAAAAGTCCGCCAAGGTTAAACAAACACATGCACACCATACAATTGCATACAAAGCATACAATTGCATTCGACAATGACCCGCCAGTGAATGGTCGTGCCGGGAGTCCTTTTGAGTGTCACTGATTGGGAACGACCAGCACCTGTGCAGGTGGGGCCGACAGCACCACCCGTTGGTACCAACCAGATCATGACAGTACCCCCCGCTCCTTCAAGGGACTGCTTCCACAAGTCCCAACAGTCTCCCAAAAGGTCCAACACGCCATGGTACAATGGTGGAGAGGCAACCTCTCCACCATTGTGCTGCAGCTTCCCAGGTTGTTCCCAATCAGTGACACTCAAAAGGACTCCCGGCATGACCATTCGCTGGCGGGTCATTGTTGAATGCAATTGTATGCATTGTATGCTGTGCATGTGTTTGTTTCATCTTGGCAGACTTTTACTCTTGGTCTTTATTTGATACTTTGTATTTTTCTGTTTGAATGACTTTGATGTTTTAGATTTTGTTCCTGTTGACTTTATTTTAATACAATTTGTCAAATACAACCTGCTGCACATCTGCCATCACCACCTTGCAAACCGTGACAGACAGAAGCTGCGGGCCGGTTGAAAATTGACCACGGACCCCATTTGGCCCCGGGCCGGACTTTGGACACGTCTGGATTAAAAAGTCCTCATTGAACTCTCATGTTCGTTTTTCTCTTTGGAGGCTCAATCCTAACCGCAATCGCAATATTGACACAAAATCGTTCCGCCTCATCATTGTACTCTTGTTTCCATTGTTTCAGGTTTTCTCCAGCCAGGGGGAATTCAAGAATCGGTTTGGGGTACGCGGACGGTCGCCGGGGCAATTGCAGCGACCCACGGGAGTAGCGGTTCACACAAGTGGTGACATTATCATCGCTGACTACGATAACAAGTGGGTCAGCATCTTCTCCAGCGATGGCAGGTTTAAGGTGGGTGGCGGCCTTGTGTGTACGGACTCATACACTTACCATAAGAAAACAAAGATCTTAAATATTTGTGCAACCAACGTTCCATTGGCGTCGGGCTCGCTAATGTCCTCATGCTAAGGTTGTCACGCTTATGCGGGTGGACAGGCCAAGCTGGGCTCGGGCAGACTGATGGGACCCAAGGGTGTGTCGGTGGACCACGAGGGTCATGTGATTGTGGTGGACAACAAGGCATGCACGGTTTTCATCTTCCAGCTGACCGGAAAGCTCGTCACCAAGTTCGGGAGTCGCGGGAATGGCGACAAACAGTTTGCGGGTAAGGTGCGCTACCCAATTCACGTGACCCATTTGTTAGACTTAACCTTCTTTTTGGTTTGTGCACCTCGAGGTCCACACTTCGCTGCTGTTAACAAGAACAATGAGATCATCGTGACCGACTTCCACAACCACTCCGTCAAGGTACCAGGTTACGTTTCATCAAAGATTTTGGAGTTGGTTTTTCGGTAGGGTTCGTCTTCAGATTCAGGACTTGTGTCCTGAAGCCTCAAAGACATCTAGTTTCTCCGACAGCCCAAGTCTATTCGTCACCGTCTCGGTTCGCTCATAAAAGTTTGTATGATTTATTTACACCTACCGTGCATCTAACCTCACGTTGGTTTCCTGTCAGGTTTTCACACCCGAAGGAGAACTGCTCCTCAAATTCGGCTCCAATGGCGAAGGCAACGGTCAATTCAACGCACCCACTGGCGTGGCTGTGGACACCAACGGCAACATCATCGTAGCCGACTGGGGCAACAGTCGGATACAGGTGGGCTGTTGTCACTGTAGCAAAACGAAAACTTCCTGACTGTCTTCCTGTCCGAACAGGTCTTTGACGGCAGCGGTTCTTTCCTGTCCTACATCAACACGTCAGCCGACCCTCTGTATGGGCCACAAGGATTGGCCCTGACCCAGGACGGACACGTGGTGGTGGCGGACTCGGGAAACCATTGCTTCAAAGTTTACCGCTACCTGCAGTGACGGCAAGACAGATGGAGAAGAGGCGGCGGCTGCCATTTTCATTTCGGTCAAAATTTGTTTTATTTGTTTCCTTTGGATGGACAGCCAAGATGGTGGATGTGAGTGATGTCCTCTGATGGATTTGATGTCATTTTGTGATCGTTCAATTCGGGTATGTATTTCACCTCCTAGCCTCCAGGAGGCGGCTAAGAGCTAATTTCCTTGGCATGGATGGCGAAAGGGCAAACCTAGCGTTCAACAGTATTGTGACTCGTAATCGTCCCCTGCCCCAGAGGCACAAAGACTGAGTGGGCGGAGTCAGTGATTGACATCAAAGTTAATTAACAAACTCATGAATTAATTTCATGGCATTCTTACTTTTGATTGTGTTCCATTGTGTGCATTGAAATTCTTAAGTGCCAAAGCGTGAAGTTTATCTCTCAATAGGAATGACTGACCTACACTACTCACAAAAAGTTTGGATTTTTGAGCTTTTTAGCTGACTTTTTTAGGTTTAAATTAAAATACGGCTTGAACACTATTAATTGCTTTAAAATCCACATTGGATCAAGACAGCGATAGATAGAACAATGAAATGCAATCGCTGAAACAAGGCTAAAGAGATACTGAAAGAGTTAGAAAAAGGCATTCAGTGGTACCTCTACTGACATACGTCTCTTCATGTGAATTTTCAATTTACGAAACGTTTTAGCAGCAAATACATATTTTATGCGGTTTTTGGGTTGGGGGGGCTCGAAACAAATTTACAAGGCATTTACATAGAAAATGTGTCTCGACTTACAATTTTTTTTACGTTCAGATATTTCTTCCAGAACCAATTAATTTTGTAAGTATTTCTCCTCATCAGGGTCGGGTCGCTGGGGTGCTGGAGCCTATCTCGGATGTTTTAGGCCAGTAGGCTAGGTACACCCTGAACTGTTTGGCAGCCAATCAGAGTCTTGAGAAATTTCTTGTTTGATTAAACTCACATTGTAAATTTTGCCTTTCAGCTTTGTGTCATGGAGCAGCAAGTTGTGCAAAATCAATAAGCTGGTGGTGTGTATTTTTTTTTCAGTCTCGGCACATATATACAGTAGTTTATTTTAAGGTGTTCTTGAAATTGCGCCTAAAAGTTTAATATCCATAACTCTTTGTGAGTAGCCAATTTTCTTCGATATTCAGTCGTTACTTGTAAAAATGTGACGCTAACCTGTGTCTTCAAAGCTAACAAGCCAGCACACGCTATGGGCTTAATGCTTTCGGTTGTTTTTAACTATTTCCCCACCAAGATTGTCATAAGAAAAGTTTATTAGCTAGCATGTTCCCTGACCGCGTCTAATGTTCTTCGTTTAGAAGTATAGCATGTGTGGTAGTCGGCTAACATTATTCGCATGCTCATTGTGTAGCTAACATTTTTTTTTATATCTGCATGTTCAAAGAGCTGCCGCATTGAGTTTCTACATTGCACATCATGTCATATTTTATTGATTCGTTTCTGTGGTACACATGGTAAATTAATCCCCTGATATTTGGGAATAGCAAATAGCCTAATTAATGCACTCACGTAAAAAATATTTCAAGTTGCTCATTTAAGACCTTAAATGCGCTACAAACTATGATGGTAAAATAACTGAATGTAATTTCTCAAAACTCATCTTGCATTACCTTGAAAAATAAATATCTCAAAATTCATTTAGTCTCAATCCAGCAATAATCATAAACTAATTTTGTCTGATTTTGATCAGCCAACATACAATGACGACAAATGTTCCTCTTGTGTGAAGTGAATTGCTGAATGACGAATATGCAGGGGATTACTATAAATTGTTTACATCAAATTTTCATCAATAACTTTTGCAAGTGACCCAGGCTTGTCGACCAAGAATTGATGGGGAAAAAGTTAACCAACCAGCTCGCTATGCTATCAATGCTAACAGTAAAATCAAGACCAACGAGGGATGTTTATGCGCTATTGATTGTTAATCAGTATACATGAGTTGTGAATGTTTCCTGTCTGCATGTCCATTCAATAATCAATAAATGACTTTCTTCATCCATCCGGAGCGACACCTCGTCCCTTTGAAAGATCAGGGGCACCTTCAGGGTAGGTCCAGCATGTCGTGCTGCTCCAGGATGCGCTGGGTAACACTGTGGACCCTCTGTAGTGCACGAATAATAATACGCAGGACAGGTTCCGCCTCGTGCTGACTCTGGGCGCACACTAGTCGCAGGAAGTACTCCCGGTCTGGGAGAGCGAGGAAAACAAACTCTGCGGCCTGCCGGAGCACCCACGGGTGGTGCGGGGCCAGTGCTACCTGGTAGGCATCCCTGTGGGGCACATATTGTAAAAGTGCTCACACCCTGTACTTATGTAGATCCCTGAGTTGAAAAAAGACCGGTGCAAGTCCGAAACAAGGGTGAGGACATCACCCAGCAGCACTTCTACAAAAAGAGGTGTGACCAAACCTGCTGAGCTCGCCTGGCGTCTTGAGGTGCCCTTCCTGGTTGGGCTCGTGCGTCAGGCCTTCTAGTGTCATGGCGAGCCAAAGCAGCGATCTATGCAAACGAAGCAGTGTCCGGCAACCCGAATCAGTGTGGCGGGAAAAGTCCACCACGCCTGCTTCAAGCTCCGCTTCCACCATGGAGCGCACTGAGCGGTATGCCTGGAGAAGGAGCGCAGGCAGCTCTTAGGCGCGCCATACCCCTGATCTACAATGTTCCACATTAAAAATACTTTTTTGAGGGGGGTGGACATTTTTAATAAGGAACAGATACACATCCTCTGCCCCATTCACCCCTTCCTTCAGCCCACTTGTGTGAGCCAGCTGTCGGATCAGATCCATCTTCTCATTGACCTTCTGAGAGAAGAACGAGACCACGGTTCCAAGAGACTCCATGAAACTGTGAACAGAAGAGAGTTTGCTCAGACTCCGATCGCGCCATGAAGCGTGAATGAAACATACATGATCAGCTGATCCCAGCTCTGGAGGTACGGTTCCAGGAGAACATCGTCGGCAACTGAGACACTGGATGTCAAAAATCGCAGCAGACTACCCACTTGAAATGACTGGCCGGGGCATTCGTTAATGAAGGGTGCTGCTTCGTCAGGCTCCACCAATGGTGGCTGAGGGTGAGAGAAAAGGACTTTACACCAAGAAGAAAAATACAACTTTGGTTTATTTTTACCGTTTTTCTATGCGTCTGGCATGGGAAATGTGCTGGGCCACATTCTCCAATGCCACCCTGAGCTGCGGAGCGTGCGGAGAGGGTTAAAAGCGGCAAACAAAGGTCAATAGGGGGGGGGGGGCGTGTGGGTTGACAAGTCACAGTAAAATCTGGCAAGTGAAGTGACTTACGGAGCCACACAGAGGTGAGGAAGAAAACCAGCGCCAAGAAGGCCGACAACAGCAGGCAGCGAAGCACCACCGTCGGTCCGAGCGTGGCCATGGCGACCACTCACACAAATATCTTCAAAACATACACACAAATACACACATTGATCATATTGTGTACTCTGTGACAGGCAGACACTCATCACCGAATGAACTTTAAACTTGACCTTTGTTCTCTTTTGTTTGCTGTTGCCACACAGCTAGTCACTACAGACAGTATTGTACTTTTTACTGTCAGAAAAATTAATACGCAAATATAACATTAGTTCTTGGAGTTTTTACTTCAGTGGGAGTATTTGCAGTATTTCGGCTGAAAGAAGTATTGTTTACCTTTTGTTTTTATCAAGGTGTAATTCTAAGTCTGAGCACAGAGTTGCGCTGCGGTTGTGCGCCACCCCACTAAAACTGCAGAGAAGAACACGGCGTGACATCACTGGATATCAGCTCATTTCAAATTGCAGCTTCGATGTTATTAATATAAAAGAAAAGTGGGGAAACGCATTTGAAGCGATATAGATAATAAACTGTCTAAAAGTGACAACATGGTGATGGTCAGCAGTCGAACCCTGGATAGGATTTATTCGGCGGTAAACTTTACGGTCGTTTGAGTAACGCCAAATGTTTCGTGTTTCTATGTAGCTAGCAGCTAACCTCATGACTGAATTCGTCACACAACACGATTTTAATCTATTTAATTAATAGATTTATATTCGGTACGCATTTGTGGTTTATTTAACACAAGTACAAAAGTGACTCTCCGTAAGTAGGAGACAAATAAGTAATTTCAAATCTTTGACTTGAGGGGCAAATCCTCTTGTAGCTCAAACGTTTGCTTTTCTGTGTTTTTAATCAGGTTTTCTTTGCGATTGTGGTCTTGTCATGGTCGTACGTCATCTACGCCGGTCGGGTCGCAGCTCATTGGCTGTTGGACAAGAGGACCAGCACTTTGCTCCACGATTGACAGGTGCTTGGCTCTTATGAGACATCAAAACAATGATTTCCATCCATCCATTTTCCAGACCGCTTTAGGGGCCTGGGGGGGGGTGCGGGTACTGGAGCCTATCCCAGCCGTCTTCGGGCACTTGGTGGGGGACACCCTAAATTGGTTGCCAGTTAATCACAGGGCACACAAAGACAAACAACCATCTGCACACACACACACTCACATCTAGGAAACAATTCGGAGTGTTCAATCAGCCTGCCATTCATGTTTTTGGAACGTGGGAGGAAACCAGAGGACATGGAAAAAAATGCATGTGCGCTCTGGGAGAACATGCAAACTCCACACAGGGAGGCCGGACCGGGTCTTGAATTCAGAACCTCTGCCCTGGGAAGTCAGCGTGCTCACCATCAGACTATCGGGGTGTCCGACAATGATTTACTTTTGTTTGAACTGGAAATAGAAAATCCCCCAAAACATACTCATACCAATCATACAAAATTGGAAACTCGGCCACAGGCACAAGATTGCAATTAATGTTAAATTTGTCATGTTTACACCCTGCAGAAGTTTATTCACGATTATTAGATATGTTTATTTGTTAGCCACCACAATCAGTCGACTCAGACATAATCACACAGTTCCTTTTGTATGTGAAAGAATGGTTCAAAGAACAATGAAAATAACGGCGCTGATAAAGTGATAGTCCAGATGTAGTTCTCTGTCGACACGAATGCGTTGACAACAATAGGATTGAACGGACAATGCGATTAAAGAGGGACATTTTATTCCTAAAAAGCATTTTGCTCCAAGTCACTGTAACATTATCTTCATTTTGAGCATTAAACTGGTGTTATATATAGGAATATAAAGTACTGTACTTGATTTAATGGAAACATATCGGAGGGGGGAAAAAAGGTTGCAGTAAACAGGAAAACAGGTGAAGAAAGCAACCATGGAAACGCTTCATTATTTGTTTGTGTCCTCTGATGTATTCTGTAATTAAAAGACGAACCACGCACGCGCCCTCACAAACACAGGCGTGCGCGTGACCAAGCTTAAGAGTCCTTTGAAATGCGAGCGTGCACATGCGTCTCAGATATGTAAATGCTTAATAGAATGAATAAGTGCTCTTCAGAGTGGCCACAACGTTCCCTTGTCAAGAGAGGTTCTCGACGCATGCGTACGTGATAATTAAAAAGCTACTTTGCATCTGCGGTGTAAACGATCTTTGCTAATTCAGTGGAATGAAAACCTCACACAAATTATCGATGAATTTATTTTTGCTGACTATTGTTATGAATAATCAACATCTTTGACTGTTCAATAAATAGTTAAAAGTGCATCTGCATCATTACAACGGTACAACTGTACTCTATTTAGCTCACACTTTTCCATCCGTTGGTTTCAGGGCTTCGCTGGTTCAAAGATCGCCCACATCGAGCTCGCCTGGCAGGGAGGACCGCACTTCTCGCTCTTTGAGCGTCTCAGCGGGGACGCTCTTGCTGTCCAATTCCCTCGAGTTTTTCCCGTCCAGCCAGTACGTCACCATGTCACCCTTACCCTGACCAGAAGACGTTTGTCATCGGTGGTATTTCGGGGATCCCACCGGATCCGGCGCCACTGACCTTGACCTGCAGCGTTCCTCTGCAATCCAGCACGTAGCCGCCAATTTCCTCCAGCAGGTAAAAGACGCTGGCGCTACACTGGATCTTCAGTGCTGTGTGACACATAACGCAAAGGTAACCATGACACAAGACGGCAAGTGCAGGGGGGCAGACACGTCGTGGGTGCGGATACAATACCCAGACTGGTGGACTCCATACGAGAAGCCGTGTTGACCGTGTCGCCGAACAGACAGTAGCGAGGCATTTTAGTCCCAACCACGCCTGCCACCACTGGACCTGATCGTAAACATAAACACGCACTTATTGCGGACGCTACGAATTAAAAACTTTAGAATTTTCATTGTTATAATTTGGGTCTCAATATATTCATATATTTTTAAAAAAAAGCAATGTCTTGAAATAAACTGAGACCCGAGTGGATCCCGGCGCGGATCTGCAGCTGCATGTTGGGCTTATGCGGAATCCGAAATGTGCGGCACACGTCCACCAGGTCCAACGCCATGCTGGCAATCTCGGAGGCATGAAGGATGCCGTTTTCTCGGGGGACACCCGACACCACCATGTCTAAAAAATATAAACATTGCCGTATTTTACGTGTTCCGGCTCGTCAACAGCGGCAATTCTCAAAACGGGTTTGGGGAACCTTGGTGGTGGGGCACACCAGCTGTTATTGGGAAGCAGATTGCTCACAGTTACCATGAAAAAGTAACACAGTTGCTTTCCTGATGACTTGATTTTTAAAATTCACTAGTTAGATTACAAGTTACTTAATTAGTTACTTTATAAAAAGGACAATTTGCTAATATTTATTGGAAGTGCATTTATTAACAATAATGGTTAAGGGTGAAGCTTTTAACTTATTCACTGCCATTCCCTGAATGTATTCGGGAATTGAAAAGCATGTAGATCGCAATTCCCAAATTTGTTCTGGTTATGTTTTTTGTTGTGGGGTGTGCCGATAAAGCACTGGTCAGACCTCTGACAATGTTCTTCCCTCCACGAGGGGGCTGCATTTGCCTTTTTGTGCAGCTTACACTGCAGATAACTCTAGAACCAAATATGGTTGACATAAATATGTTTCTTACGCTGCGTTGAATGTTTATGTAGTTGTAAAAGTCAATATTCTGTGGGTGATGCAATTTTAGTGAAAATGACAAAAACCCTGGCACTGTCGTAGACACATTTTGGCATATCTTCTGGCTGTGAATGAGTTAAAAATAAAATTGCATTTTTGACGCGGCAAAAGTAATTGTTTTAATATAAGACTGGATTTCACTGAATGTAAATGGTCTGTAAGTGGTTTGTAAAAAGAAAAGTAAAATAAATCTTGACTTCACATAACAACTGTTGTTGATGTGAAATAAAAGGTTTTTTTTCAACCTGACATATTTAACTGTTTTAATGCAATGGTGAAACTTCTATAATATAGATTGTTCATATTTATTAAAAAAATACATCCAGCATCTCTCGTATTAGTCAGCGCTCTGCTTTACACAACCTGTTGTGATTTTGGAATCTGCCGAATATCGTCATGCGTTTCCATAAAAATCATTCCTCTTCATTAATTTAAGTTTCGTAATATACAGTCTTTTTTTCTTCTTATTTGTATTTGGCTTTGTATCTGGCAAAAAATGACTTCTGAGTCAGCAAAATGATTAAAATTAATTACGTCAAATAATTTGTTAATGGTACAAATTACAAATGTGTGTGCGCGCGTGTGTTGGCGTGCATGGCTCACAGGCGTCTCCGATGGTTTCCACCTTGTAGACGTCGTAGTTATCAATAATGTCGTCGAAGGTGGTGTAGAGCTTGTTAAGGAAGTCCACCACTTGGTATGGGGTACTGCTACTGGACAGCTGCGTGAAGCCTACGATGTCACTTCACACACACACACAGAGTCAGCTAGCTGACCCGCCAGTCATCCATACGCGCTGACTTTGTGTCCCTCCAACCTGAAGAAGACGGTGGCGCTGACGTAGCTCTGAGCCTCTGACGGTTTCCCTTGCCGGAGGTCGTCGGCCACCTGGCGAGGAAGCATGCCTGCGCACACGTGCGCACACAGCCATGGATAAACATGTGTGTGTGTTTGTGTAGCCTGCGTGTGTTAAGTCATACTGTAAAGTAGTCTGTCAGTCTTCTGCTTCTCATGCATCAGATCTTGAGTGCGGTCGGCCACCAGGACTTCCAGATGTTTGCTGTACTTCTCCATCTGAAACACGGTGCGTGAGTACAGAGTGCACTTACGAAATTTTCAGGACGATTCGTATCTGACCAGGTTCATCATCATGTCCACCGGGCTGACTTTGATGGGGTTGATGCGGTAGACAAACTTCCTGATTTGTTCAAAAGTGGGTCGCTGGACGGGATTGTGAGTGCCACATCGGCGGATGAGCTGCGTCATCGAAAATTTGGTTAAGGCCTCTAAATGCTCGTATCACGTCACTTGGCTAACTCACTTCCACGTAGTCAGCAGGGCATGGGCAGGTGTTGTCGGCTTTGCTGGAGATGAGCTCAGGAAGAGGTGGACAGCAAGAACATTCCAGGTTGGACTCGTCCACCTGCACAGAAGTGGGCGGGGCACTTTTTTAACTGAAGGGATTCCTTACCAATATTTTGATCGAGATAAATAAATTGAGCGAAATCAAGCGGTTTCACCTTATTGACCCCCTCCCCCCGTTTTGGGGTGCAGGGGTGTCTGCTCTAAATATGAAGGCAAGGAATGCATTAATATTAACCAAAAGCATACGTCGGCCACATTGGCACACGTTTATACCCAAAATATTTAAAGAAAAAGAAATACTAAATTAGTAACTCTAGACTAGAGTGAAATTGATTTTAAAAGGGCCTAAAAGAAATGGGGAGGGGAAAATGTAGTTTTTAACTTGGATTTAAAAGCATTTAGACTTAAATCTGACATCGCTTCTATTTGGATGCAGCATAACAGCTAAATGCTCCTTCACCGTGTTTTTTTTTTCTTCAAAACCTGGGCTCCACTAATTTACCCCATTCTGGAGATCTCAGAGATCTACGTTCCAATTCATTCAATTTGCAATGTCTTATATGCTCGACCTGAACCATTCGGTAATTTATATAGTAATATCAGGATATTAAAATCACTTCTATACAATGTTACTTAGTTTCGCTTGCTATGCTATACACACACATGATATACATTATGCAGACTTACAGGGACGGGGTCACTGCGTGTTGCGATCTCCAACAGGATTATAGAAAAACTATAATGACACACACACTTCTAAACAAATTGACAAAAACTGTCTTTGTGATTTGCGCTCTTGCACACGCAGTCACCTGAAGACGTCTCCAGCCAGCGTCGGCTCCACGTTGGCATTTTGAAACTCTGGAGCCATGTACACTTCCTGGACTCTCTGCTGATAGGTGGAGAGAGGTTCCGCCCCTTCCCCACGCCGATACACCCTCAACCCATAATCTGGGACGGTGATGTGGTTAATGATGGGTGGAGTTTAATTGGGGTGTCGGGCGAGGCTCACCGGTGATCTTGCACAC
The DNA here is from genome assembly GCF_051943395.1 of Hippocampus bargibanti. Taxonomy (NCBI): domain Eukaryota; kingdom Metazoa; phylum Chordata; class Actinopteri; order Syngnathiformes; family Syngnathidae; genus Hippocampus; species Hippocampus bargibanti. Next base: position 24,979,685 of record NC_142735.1, on the reverse strand, counting down.
CCAGCGGTCATCCAGCACACAGTTGAGAGACTTGAGGTGGCCATGACAAATACGATGCTGGTGTAGGTATGACATCCCTCTGGCAATGTCCGTGGCGAAGGAAAACCTAGGAGGTTCCCACGTCACGCCCGCCTCGCCGCCAAAGCATGTGACGATCTTACCTGAAGCCCCAGTTGAGTGGGATCTCCTCGTTGAGAAGGACGTCATTCAGGCTCCCCTTGGGGCAGTACTCGGTTACTATGGCGACACCCGGCGCTTGGACGCAGCCGCCGATGAACTTGCACAGATTGGGGTGGTCCAACTCCCTGGACACGGGGAGTCAGTCGTACAAGTTGGATCTTTTCATCTACTCTGTAATTACATATCTAAAAACCTTGTGATGAAGGACTTAGCGTCTCCATCTTGTGACGTCTCACCTAACTTGCTTGACTTCCTGTCTGATGCTCTTGGACAGAGAGAAGGATTTGCTGGGAATCTTCTTGATGGCCACCGTTCTGCCGTCGCTGTAAAACACCAGCATCAGCTCGCCTCTGTCCCCGTGTAGAAGCCAAATATCAAATGGTGAAGCCTACTAGATCCCCGTGCAGGTGAAGGTTGTCTTTTTGGTTCCTGCTTGTCCCCCACAGGAAGTAAACGCCGTCACGCAACTGGTGTTGCTGTCGCTGTGAGCCGCAGCCATACTCATCAAACTGCCCATGGTCACACGGGCGTGCTGATCTACGGTGCCATAGACACGTAGTGTCTTCTTCCCGCTTTGAAGGAAATGGCAAATGTGTCTGGTGGATCACCGGACCTTGCTTGATGAGGTCAAAATCGATGATCCAGCTTTCATCCCACAGCAGCTTCTGCTTCTGGTATCTCAGCCACTAAACACAATAGACATGCTCAGGAGTCACTCAGTGTCGTGCGACAACACGGGGCGACTCCTCACCATGGCGGTCAAGACAAAGCAAAGGCACAGAAGGCTTAATGGCAGCCCGATGGCCAGTTTGGTGGACGGCGTCATGGGGCATTCGCCGCAATCGGCAGGACAGGTGGAGCACATTTCTGCCTCCTGGCATTCCCTGTCGCCGCACACTGAAACGTTCCGATGGCGGTTACCCCTTGATGTGACTGCGGTGGCATCTGTGTCGTACCTGCGGAGGGCAGCACGGTACTTTTGGCCTCCAGGGCCACCTGCATACGGCCTACTCTGATGTGAGCGATGAGGGACGTCAAGCCCACGTGTAGAAGAACCACCTGAGAAATGAGGACACACCTTCATTAGGCCGCTAGCTCCCCACCGGGTCACCAAACGTGTCCCTCGCCTTTACCTTGGCACTCCAATTGGTCTGCGTCATCTTGCCCGAAGTGGAGATGGTGTGTGTGAAGATCTTTCCGTCGTCAGGAATCCACGGACCACAAATGCTCTCTGAAGTCTGCACAAAAATATGGGCCAGCTGGTGGACTTGGCCCACCTGTTTGTGTGTGCGGGTCTACCATGTATGCCAGCGGACAGGAATGGATGTTGGCGTGATGAATGCAGCAGTTTTCGCCATCGGCATCTTTCCAGTTGGCCGGACACTCGTGATCCTCACAGAACCTCCGAGCGTCTTGTGCGTCCACTATAGAACTGAGAATGTATCCATGCATAGTCAACCCATCCATCCATACATTTTCCAGACTGCTTAATCCTCACTAGGGTCGCGGGGGTTGCTGGAGCCTATCCCAGCCATCTTCGGGCACTCGGCGGGGGACACCCTGAATTGGTAGCCAGCCAATTGCATAGCACACAGAGACCGGTACTCTCACACTCACACCTTGGGACAATTCAGGGTGTTCAATCAGCGTGCCATGCATGTTTTTGGACCGTGGGAGGAAACCGCAGGACCCACGTCAACTTTGATTATTTAAAAATGATTCCTGTCGGGTCTCTGATCTTATCCGGGGGGTTTATGCGGAAGATTACCTATGAGGGAAGATGCGGTTACCCACTGCCCATCTGTAAAATGAATCACGGACAGAGACCGAGTAGACAACGCTGAACACTTCGCCGCTCTTCACCGTCTCGGGAGGACGCAGGACCCACGCCATCTCCAAACCTGCACGCAGACACGTCGGCGGCAGCTTTACCACCGGCGGCCCTGGACGTGATCGAGACGCTCACCTCCGCAACTGATCATGTTGGAGTCGTTGGGGCGCTCCAGAGGCCAACAGTCGTACTCGCTGTTGTCAAGATCGTGCCAGGAGGACGCAGGTGTGACGCAGGACACACACACCTATGCACATGTCCGCGTTCACATGCTGCAATTAAGTTGCTTTTGACCTTGTCGCTGCTAAAGATGTCCAAATTTGTGAATTGGAATTGACAGACATCTATTGGACAACTTTTAGATCTTTTTGTTTTAGGAAAATGTACCCACAAAAGTTTATTTTTAGGAAATGAAAGATGCAAGCAAAGTGCAGCAGTGACTTGTTTTTAGAGTGTAATCCTAAAAATTAATGACTGTCACAAAAAAAGACCTTTTCATATCAAATAATTATCCTTGCATCCCCCCCCCCCCCCCAAGATCTCAATCAATCCAGTTGTGGCGTATTTTTACTTATTTACTCCCCACCAATGATAAATGTTGCGCTTGCCACTCAGAACAGGACAAGAAGGAGGCAGGTGGTGCAAGTTCTCACCCAGATCAAGTTGCAGAGGTTGCCCTTCATGACGAACCGAACTGGACCAGGATGGAAGAGGATGTACTGTCGTTGACGGAGCCAGGATGGAGCAATTCAATGAAGGCGTAGCAGACCAGACCGAAATGCAGCAGGACGTGTTCAGTGGTTGGAGGACCCAGTCCGAAGTGAAGGTTGTGCAGCAGGTGCTCACTTTTCGCCCTTTGGAACACAAAAAAAAATGGAGAAATGTCTCCCTCTACTGAAAGACAGTGGTTCTACATTTTGAGTCTGCCTTTTTGTCTGTCTATCTCTATCTCTGCTTCACTCCCCCCTCTCTTTTTCCTTTCTCTCCTTCTATGTCTCTCTCTCTCTGCTTCTCCCTCTCCGATCGCTTTCCTTTCTTTCCCTCTCCTATGTCTTTCTCTCTTTCTCTTGGCTTCTCCCTCTTCTCTCTCTCTGCCCCCTTGTCTATCTTTCACTCTCTACTTCTATCTTTCTTTTTCACCCTCTCCCATCTCTCTTTCCTCTCATATCTCTTTCTCATTCCCTCTCTCTCTCTCTCTCTCTCTCTCTCTCTCTCTCTCTCTCTCTCTCTCTCTCTCTCTCTCTCTCTCTCTCTCTCTCTCTCTCTCTCTCCCCCCCCCCTCTCTCTCTCCCCCCCCCCCCCCCCCTCTCTCTCTCTCTCTCTCTCTCTCTCTCTGCTTTTCCCTCTCCCATCTCTATCTTTCTCTCTCCCCCTCACATGCATATACACATACACACAGTCATTTGAACGTACCCTATTTACATGTTCACATTCATGTCGTTCATTTGCCAATTTTGTGTTCCACAAACACCACCACATAAATGTCATTATAAGGAATGGATTTTTCCCACAAAACAATGAAAATGCATTCATTACAATGGACCATACAAGCGAACCGCTGTTGTGAGATGGAGCACTCTACTTGTTCACTACTAAAGTGTTCTTCATAGACCCACATTTGTAATTGCCGCTCATATATCGTAGTTGGCGAATGTTTTATTTGAATTAGTTACAACTAACTATTAAATATAGAGATTCTTTACGGCTCTCGAGTTATATTGCCACACGGTTAGACCAAATATATTTTCAATCTGACATTAGCCACCAGTGGGCGCCAAATTCCCAAGCCCACTCTCGCCATTACCGTTCCCAAGCTTACGTTTTTTTTGCCACACTAGACTCAAGGAAAATCCCAATTTGCGGTTGCATACGTCTTTCAATAAAATCTCAATTCATGTTCGTCAGAGAAAAAGAAATGCCCCCGCATGGCAATTTCTCAACATTTTCCGACACGTACAATAGTCACCCACCCTGATTTCTTTAGCCCCTAATTAGCCCGCCGTTGCTCAATACCGGTCGCTCCCCAACACCAAATGTGCATAGAAACAGTGGCCGTACTGTCGCTTGTAAAAGGCAGCCCCGGGCAAGCATGAGTGCAGACAGGTTCGGATAACGGCTGTGATTAGGGTTAATGATAGCATTGTGGCACCCGCAGCGAGAGAAAGAGCGAGCGCATGTGTAATTGTGTGTTCTTGGTGATGGCAACCAAGTTGCCTAAATATCCTCTTTCTTTCACACTTGTCCACTCCGACTTCCCTCCAGTTCCACCTCCACCCCACCCTCACACCCCCCAGTGCGCATTTAGTTTCGAATGGAAAAAATGATTTACACTCAATTGTACCGGCCTATTGAGTTATTTGTTTTCTTAAAATGAGAAGGAATCGCCCAACACAAAGCTTCGCGAGGCTTTCAAAAGTATTAATTTTGATCTGAAGAGTGACCTCATCTCCGGCGCTGTCGTGCACAACAACATGAAAAGGACTGAAACTTATGGCGATAATGACACTTCCAACGTTCAATTTCAGTGGGGGATGGGGTTACGGAGGGGCTCTTATTCAATCTACAGTACATTAGACCGAACAAGGAAAAACAGTTTGCTCAGTTTTTGTGAACACACTGAGTCCGCTGCCGTCCTGTGGCGTAACAGAGTACAAATACTCAGTTTGGTTACTTAAATGCAATTTTCACACACACACCCTCTCTGGGAAATGTTCACTTGAACCCCACAACATTCAATCTCCCTACTGGCTTCTAAGTGGTGGCATTGTGGCGATGGTGCGCCGCTTAGCCCTTTGGAGACGTCAGATTGTGAAGTAGGAGTTTCTTGAAATTGTCCCAAAGTTGTTCCCTGTGATCTCACCAAATACCTCGGGACCCGCCAAAAGGTTGCAGGGGGTGCTGGAGCCTATCTCAGCTGTCTTTGGGGAGTCGAAAGCCAGTTGCAGGCCATAACGAACAACCACCTGCGCTCGGGACAATCTAGGCAGTGGTTCTTAAACTGGGTTTGATCAAACCCTAGGGGTTTCGGTGAGTCGGTCTCAGGGGTTCAGTGGATCCTCTGCCGCAGAGGTCCACCCCTCACTCTAGTCTGCAGTTAGTGGGCACAGTCATTGAAAGAAGGGTTCGATGAATGAGCATATGAAACTGGTGGGGTGCCTCCAACAAGATTAAGCACCACTGACCTAGAGTGTTCAATCAGCCTGGTCCACATGTTTTCGGAATGTAGGAGAAAATCAATTCGCAGATAAAACCCACGTAGGCGCAGGGACATGCAAACATCAATGTTTTTTTTTTTTCCATTTTGTGATTTTGTTCGTTCACTCAGACCTTACTCTTTGATCTCCACCTATTTCATTCGTCCTAAAACGAATTTCGTCTCTTTTTTTTTATTGTCAAATACTGCATTTTACGAGGGGGAAGAGTTTGTACTTCTGTGGAAGACATTCCGAGGCTTTATTCTGCTAATTGATGGCCATCATGCCGCTCTCTTCATGTTTCCATTTAGTGTGTGTGTGTGTTTAATATGTGGGTTATGGGGACATTTCTTCGGTTCGGCTTTCTGGCGTGAAAGAGGTGTGTGTGTGTGTGTGTGTGTGTGTTTTAATATATATGTTTTGGGGACATTTTCTCTCTTCGTCTACCTGGCGCGAAAGAAGTGTGTATGTGTCGTGTGTTTTAATATGTGTGATGTGGGGACATTTCTTCAGTTCGGCTTCCTGGCGTGAAAGAGAGGTGTGTGTGCATGTGCGTGTGTGTTTGTCTGTGCGCGCACGTGCGTCCTTATGCAAAACCCCACTTTCTTCTTGTCAATTGAAATGAGTGACCTGTTCCACCTCCAAGGGAGTGTGTGTCACTTCTAAAAATTGTCACAATTTTGGCAGCAGACGCACCAAAATGTGGTGATTGTGTCATGTGTGGCGGTTTATATTGGCAGCGCACGTGTGTGAATGTCTACATGTATGTACATAATATGGGGAGGTGGGAGGTAAATGGGTCAATATATTGGGGGTGGGGAGGTTGTGTGGGGTATACTGTATGAGGCAAAGTTTCCCTTTGCCCCATACTCGCCTCGTATTATCTCACAGCCCAGAATAACACATCCAAAACACTGCAATCGAATTTGTACAATGTAGCACCGTAATGACTGGAGATGCCATGGTCACTACGGCAACAAGGGTGCTAGGAATTAATACAAACATCAGTCAAGCTCGCTGAGTCACACCAAAGTGGTTGCGTCTGAACTGGGTGTCCCTAGGTTGGGGGTCCCCCCCCCCCCGTCTAATCTGAGGAGGCTATTCACTTGAGTTCCCTCCGTGCAACTGTCACCGCAATAATTGTGTGTGTGTGTGTGTGTGTGTGTGCGTGTGTGTGTGCGTGCGTGTAATTGGGGGGTTTGAATGATGCTGATGTCACAAATTCCACTTTTCCATTGACATAACCATATTGAGAATGTGTGGGGTGGCAGGGCCACAAGGTGATCACTATTTGTGCGTGCGTGTGTAATTTGGAAAACAATAAGACATCTTTCTTATTTCTTAGTATGTTACGTTAAAATTTTTATTTCTTCATTTGTGTGTCTGTGTGTGTGTGCGTGCGTTTGTGTGTGGGTGTGTCTTTAAGAATTGGTTTATATTTGTCTTGAATTGGATTGGATTGGATTTGCCTTTATTAGTCCCGCAGCAAAGTTATTGTAATTGGTGTATATATGTCATTCATATGAGATGCGGGTCAACTTTTCTGTCATTATTTCTTCCCAAATCTGCCCTCGTTTTTTTCCTCTACCACATTAGGTTTTCCTCATAATAAAAATAGAATAATGCCAATATAATGTTATTTTGATATTAATGAATGCAGTATTACTTATTTTTCCAGAAACTTCATAACTATGAATTACAATGCACGGTAAAATTCATCTTGCCAGGGTTTTTGTCATTGTCACTCGAATTGCAGGACCCACAGAATATTAGGTTTTAGGACTACATAAACATTCAATACAGCGTTCGAAACCTCAGACCAGTGGTTCTTAAAATTGGTTCAATTGAACCCTAGGGGTTCGGTGAGTCGGTGTCAGGGGTTCGGTGGACCTTCTGCCGCAGAGGTCCACCCCTCACTTTCGTCAGTGGGCACAGTCATTGATAGAAAGGCATATGAAACTGGTGGGGTGCCTCCAACAAGATTAAGAACCACTGCCCTAGACTCTCTTCTTTCATCAGAAAAAAATAGTTAATTCTTAAATGATATGGAGTCTGGAGTTATCTGAGCTTGAAATGGGGGCGGCTGTACAAAATACAATACAATGCATACATAATGGTTTTTATAGCGCTTTAACAACAGCTGAAGCTGTAACAAAGCGCTAACATGGACATAAGGCAAACGCTGCCCCCTGGCGGTAGGAACAATAACAGTGCCATAGGTCTGACCAATGCTGCATCTGTACCCCCGCAAGAACAAAACAATACCCGAGCAATTTTGGGAATGCCACTTCTCATCACACATTTCAATTCCCGAATAAATTCAGGAATGGCAGCGAATGAGTTAACATGTGCTGTTGACCTACAGTATGTATGTTACCATTATATTATACAGAATGTTGAATGGAATGAAATCACCAATTTGATGAGAGTTTGGCTTACCCTGAGGTCATCATGGGGTCACAAGTGCCAACTTCAGGAAGAAGCAAAAATGCAACAAAAAAACTATTTTTAAAAATATTGTTATGCTTTTAGTCAGGAACATTTTGTTTGTGTTGGAAAGAAGGCAAATTATAACATTCAGCTGTGCTTTTTTTAACCAAACAACAACAAAAAGTAATTTAGCTCATGATACCTGTTAAAAAATGCAATTTATGTATTTTTCCTTGTCCTCCACTAACACTTCTGATTCAATCCCTTCTGACATCTTTTAGCCTTGTGTGCTCCCAAATGGCGCCGTCCAAATACACCCCTACTTTGACACCTCACGCAATCTGCTTGCGTGGGCCAACGTGTCGTTTTGCACCTGTGGTTTTAACTGCGAAAAATACCGTCTGAAGTTAACATGGTGTGTGTTTGTGTGTACAGTGAGACCTCAACTTACGAACTTAATTGGTTCCCAGACAGAGTGTGTAAGGCGAAAAGAGTGTATCTCAAAAAAGTTTTTTTCCCATAGGAAACCATTAAAATGGGAATAATCCGTTCCCGGGTTTCCATAAAATATACTTTTCAACTAAATAAGCCTTAAGCCTTAAAACTACACACAACATACCTTATTCTATGTATAATAAATGTGCTATTGTATTGTAATAAAAGAAATACACTGCATTGTATCATAAAGTCACTTTATTTACATTTTTGATGGTCATTTATGGCTTGATGGAATGGCGTTGAAGGTCAAAAGGAATTGCTGTTTGGAAAGAGAGGCGCATTACATGAGGACTGTAATTAAAGAAATAAACTGTGCTGTAAAATAAAGTTTTATTTACCTTTTTGATGGTCGTTGATGGCTTATGGAAGGAGAGTCACCTTCCATAAGGACTGTTGGTAACTTAATCTCTGGTGCTGTTCGGTCGTGTGCTTCCGCCGAAGATCACTCCGCCAGCCGTGGTGGGTGTGTATTATGAAAATAGTGCTTATTATAAGGTTTAATTTTCATAAATTTGACGTTTGTAAGATGAAAAGTTTGTAAGATAAGGTGTTTGTAAGTTGAGGTCTCATTGTATGTCCGTGTGTGTGTGTGTGTGTGTGTGTGTGTGTGTGTGTGTGTGTGTGTGTGTGTGTGTGTGTGTGTGTGTGTGTGTGTGTGTGTGTGTGTGTGTGTGTGTGTGTGTGTGTGTCTGTCTATGGTGCCAATGCATTGATGGAAAACTTAATCTCGTTTTCCCTCTGTGTCACAGGGATCATCACCACCGCCCCCCACCCGCTCCGTAAAGGTTTTAAAGTACGCCGGGGAGGTGGCACCCTGTCTTACATGCTGACACGCCGCTGCAGGAGGAGAAAAGGAGGAAAGGACGTTTTGGAGGAGAAAAACGGTTGATTCTGGAAGGAGAGGAGTCAAGGGTGACCTGTGTGGTAAAAGGAGAGCGGCAATTGTGGGCGTGTTCCCAGCTATAATTGGCCTCACGTACCTGCTCCTGGCATCGCTCGCTGCACGAGCCTCGCAGCGCACGCACCCACGCATGCCAACACACTCGCACACCTGTCAACTGCTGTCTGTCGTCCAGCTCTGAAATCCCTCTCCGCCTCTCCAGGTAAGACATTTTGCATTGAATCCACTTGTATTAATGTCAAAAAAATAATAAGCATTTCTAAAAAAAATGGTTTTGAAGGGCAAATTTGACAATGGAGTTTGGCAGTTTGTCATCAAGGTTACAAATTACTACAAAAATGATAATGCATAAAATGTACTGTATACAAATGAATTTAAAACATTTTTTCCCCATTTTTGTCAATATTTTTTTAATTCAGGTTGGGTTCTACTTGCACGTTTTCACATCATCTAAAATGATTTTTCATTTCAGTGTCATTTAATTCCGATTACACGTGATGACAATTGTAACAATAAAATGAACATACACAAAAACTTTTGCAACAAAAAAACAACAATGTCAACATGCTTCTCAATACAAATCGTCAACATGGAAAACCTACAGAGAAAAAAAAACTCGGGGACCCCCCCAACCGCCCTCCCACCATTCCAACCAGTTGACAGAGGGTTAATTACACTTTTCGCACGCACGCACACACACAGACACACACACACACACACACACTCTCTCTCTCTCTCTCTCTCTCTCTCTCACACACACACACATACACACACACACACACACACACACACACACACACACACACACACACACGCACACACACACATGCATGCATGCATGCATGCATTCCCGCAGTCAGGACCATTTAGCTGGTGTGTCAAATGGGGGGTTTCCTGTGCTCCCCTGGTAAGGAAACAAAAATGGCAAAGGGCAGGCCGAGCAAATTATTGGGAAAGCATGACATGTTGTTAGTGTCACTATTTGCTCATAGAATAAATAAAACCTTCAAAATAGAGTCACGTGTGCTACACTGGCATGCCAAATACAATGGACCAATTCCAATGCACCGTAGTTGATCACTCACATCGATGTAAAGCCTTCGTTAAAATGAATAACACAGTCATGGAAATCAAAAACAATCATGATCATGAAATGACCAGATTGGCAGATTGGGATGAAATGATTTTGCTACTATTGCTTCACGAACGCTTCAGATTTCACCGAATGGCACTTGACTGCAGATGGTCAAAAAACCAGTGTCATGCCGTATATTTGATTTGTCCCATTACTTTTGTTCCTTTTAAAATTGAGGAGCTCATTGTGGAAGCACCTGAAGGGATACACAAAAATCTTTGTATTTCGGTTAGGAATTAACTTTAACCCAGGTCGTAAAAGAGAGTCTTTTTTGCCATCTCGAGGTTTCGAGGGTCATGTCAAAGGCATTTGAAATGACATTTCAGTGTTTAGAGATTTTTATAATTCAAACTATCCATATGGGCTATTGTACACTTTTATTTTTGTCTTATTTTATTATTTATTTTTGTCTTTTGTCTTAGATGTCGCAGCCGATGAGGGTCAACGTCTGGTTGCTGGTGCTGCCAGCCATGTCACTACTACTCTCCTTTCCTGTTGGACGCAGTAATGAGAACGTCACCCTCGGCCCCGGTTGTCATTTGCACCGTGAGCCCCGAACCGCGGAGACGGCACAAACAAATACGCAGTCGTAACGTCTCGGATTTGACCCTTTTCCATATTAGTTATCGCTCAGCGGGCCATTTGTGCATTTCAGCTTTCAACGTTAGCATCCGCAGCGACCGGAGGGGCACGTGTCGGGGCACCCACCTTGTGCACGCCTGCGTGGGCTACTGCGAATCCAGCGCCTTCCCGTCCAGGTACTCTGTGCTGGTGGCCTCCAACTTCACGCACAACATCACGTCGGCTTCGCGATGCTGCACCATCGCCAAGGAGGCAAAGGTGAGGGGGGGGGGGGTGGTTCCATCATCGGGCTCCGTCCACTCAACAACATTACCTCTGGTCGGACAGGTCAAAGTACGTTTGGAGTGTCCTGGGGGTCGTCACCACGAAGAGATTGAAATCCTGACGGCCAAGGCATGTCGTTGCGACATGTGCCGTACGTCCCGCTACTGACAAAAAAGAAAGAAAAACAGGACTGGAGCTCACATTCCAGTTGTCTGCTGCACTACAAAAATAACACATCAAATCATTATGACAGGAGCAAATCATGTTGAAAAAATAATGATTCCACGTTTTACAATAAATAATTAACCAGAAAAAAAAGACTAAAGAATGTAAGAGGTGCGCTAAATATTTATTTGTTTGATTGTCATATTTTGGGGGGTAAATTATATCTATTGTTGAAACCAAAGAGTGCCTGGGATGACTGTAAAGGAAAGATAGAAATATTGAATATTTTTTATATGGCGTGAATTAAAAATAAATCTGAAATTGTGAATGTTGATGTGTATTTATTATTATTATTATTATTATTATTATTATTATTATTATTATTATTATGTGTGATGTACAACTAGCACACGCGTACAGACACACACACATTCCACACAGACACTTATCCTGTGACTTTAAAGTGTCCTTGAGAGTTTTGAAAGGCGCTTATAACTACAATGTAAAAACAAAAAATAAATAAATACACACACATGCAAGCACACACACACACACACACACACACACACACACACACACACACACAATGAATGTCTGATTTCTCGACAAGTCTGTCTTTTTTAATTATCTTCAATTTTAGAAATTAAATTTAGGGTTAACTTTCTATATTACTGTAATGTGAAATAAAAATATTTTGACAAATACATTCAAAAGTGCTTGCCAGTATGTTACAACATTCCTAAACTCTGTGACACCTCGGCTTACGAACGCTTTAGCTAGCGAACTTTTCACCTTACGAACGTTAAACACGCAAGAATATAATTTGGCATATGAACTATTTTTCGGGAAACACGGAGCGCCACAATGAGTGATGTGTCGTTCGCGAACGAGCCGGTTCTCCTAACAAGGAGCTGGAAATGGCAGCAGACTTTTTTGTCCTCTATTCCTGGCCCCCGGTCTTTGGTTAAAGCCGCACGTGATTGGTCAAGATCTGTGGTAGAGGAGGGAGGGGACACACGAGGCAGGACACACGCAGCAGTGAGGAGGAGTGAGCACATGAACAAAGAAAAAAGGTGAAATGAAGAAAGGTTAGAAAATGGATAGAAGATACAGTGAAATTTGGAGTTATTTTCACTTTATTGATAGTTCAAAGGCAGAGTGTAAACTGCAAGGTTAAACTATCCCATCAATCAGGCTCCACAAATAACACGCAAAAGCCATCTGTACAGTTTGAAGAGAAAAGACAAGCAAGGGAAGCAGCTATTAATGAATTTTCTAGAGTGTGTACCTGCATCTGTTGCTGTTGCACTATCACAACTTCCAAGCTGTACAACCCAGAGCTCCTTGAGACACAAATTATCGCAGAGAAAGCACAGCATCTTCACTCGGGTATCGTCAAGAGGCAACCTGGAAGTTCGTCATCCATTGATGATTTCAAGGATAGCCATGGATGGTTCGAGAACTTTAAGCGTCGTACAGGGATTCATCGTGTTATTCGTCATGGTGAGGCAGCCAGTTCTAACGATGAAGCTGCTGAAGCTTACAAGGAATCATTCTCAAGATGGTGGAAGAAGATGGCTACGTTCCTCATCAAGTGTTTAATGCTGATGAAAGCGGCCACTCCATTCCATCAAGCCATCAACGACCATCACAAATGTAAATAAAATGACTTTATTCTATAGTACAGTTTATTTATTTAATTACAATACTGTAGCACATTTATTATACATAAAATAAGGTATATTTTGTGTAGTTTTAAGGCTTATTTAATAGAAAATTATGTTTTATGGGACCTGGGAATGGATTATTCTCATTTTAATGGTTTCCTATGGGAAATTAATGTTTGGGATACACACTTTTCGCCTTACACACACTTTCTGGGAACCAATTAAGTTCGCAAACCAAGATATCCCTGTATGTTCAAACATAATTGCAAATATGTTCAAACTTGTTGAAATACACTCTAATGACTTGGTAATAGATTAGAATACATTTGAAGGTAATAAATGCAGATTATAAATCATGCAGTAGGAAAAATGTAAATCAAACGCAGAAAAGAATAAAACTAACGATGTATCAAATAATATATTTAATGTTTGAATGTTCTTATCCCGTGACTGTAATGTGTCCTTGAGAGTTTTGAAAGAGGCTTACAAATAAAATGTATTATTATTGTTAAAAAATACAGGTACATCCTGCATCTATTTTTTTTTTTTTTTTTTTTTTTGCGCATGCCAAATCAAGACCCCGTGGCCGTGGCATTATCGGAAACAGCGGTAGCCTTTTTTAGCCGCGAAAGTTTGAGTGTACGTCGCGTAGTGAGTACGTACAAACTACAAACCAACATTTGAAAACGTGTAAACGTATTTACCTGTGAGCATATTTTTACTCCACAATGGCAGCCCCAAGTTTCCATACCTTCCGTCTTTTTTCGTAGAAATGTACATCGCGTCACGTCTTTTTAACTCATTCAAACGATAGTGTCGAAGAAGAAACCAGAAACCACACACCGAGCTTTGGTTTGTCTGATTTTTAATGAACATCACACACAAGTTGAAGACACGGCGGACATCAGCTGCCTCCGACCCACGATCAGAAGCTCTCACACTCGCTGTTTAGGGTGGTACACACGGCGCAGTGACACTGCAAGGCAACCGGGTAGTGATAAAGAGGTGAGATGCCAGGCTGGCAGTCGGGCAGTCGGGCGCTCGCGTAACGGGTCACCGCGTACGTGCACACGCGGTGGTGCCGGTGGATGTAGGGGGGATCCAGGACGGGCCTCTGTACAAAAGTTGAGGGGGGAGGAGACACACAAGGATGGCATTTTCATAGATGAAAACTTGTTTCCGTTTTTTTTTTTTTTTTGGGGGGGGGGGGGGTGATGTTGATGACAGTTTTCTTTTTACCTCCCAGGTGTGACAGCGCCCCCAGCAGGCCTCTGTGGTGATCCGCAGCCCCTTGCAACCCGGCTTCTGGGCCACAAAGGTGAAATCTCGCACCGAGCATCCGCGAAAGCTGTGCAGCGCCGTGGTCTCGGCAACGCGCATCACAGCAGCTGGATGCCCCAACAGAAGCAGCAACAGCAGCAGGAGGGGTGGAGGAAGGTCGCGCATGCTGACAACAGCGCTCTCTAGTGGTCACTTAAGGAACTGTCGTACCAGGTACTCTGCAGTTATTCAATGATTTCAAAACGGATTCGGTCACTACGGGGGAAGGGGTGGTCATGTGGAATCTTCATAAGCTTTTCTATTATTTTTTTTTTAAACCAAGACCATGATTGTAAAATGTATTTACTTTAAACAGACAGGAGCACTCTTAAATATTTGACTTCAATGAAGGAAAAAAAGCTCTCGCTCACCTTTGGCGTCTCACCGTCTGCCGAGATCGAAGGTGTGTGGCTTCGTTCGTGCGACGACAAAGTGAAATGGAAGTTGGAAGGCTTATATCATCCCCCTCCTACCCGCCCATGCATTTTTTCTGTGTAAGAAAGTTATTAGGGCGGACGGACTCTCTGACATCATCGTAATTACAATTAAAATACCACGCGAGGGACCCCGAAACAGCATTAAAGGGGACTCCCTCCCTGGAAAATTTTGATAGTCGTCTACATGTTATTTTCTTAAACTCGGCGTATGCCACATCCTTATATATTAGATACACTTGCACAATCTGACGAACCCCCAACACACCCCACGGTGAGTGGAGGGGCAACACAGTGAGGTGAATCACTGGGAGTCACTCGGGATGACATGTCCCGAGTTTTACCTGCACAACTCTGGCCGATTAAGATCAATAAATTACAAAAAATTGCGTTTGGATAAAAAATATCACAAAAAATAATAAATAAGAGACTATTCATAAAGACAAGACACACACAGCTCGGGTTGTTTTGTCAAAGTGAAGTGTAATGTCAGGTTTCTTACAAGAAGCGTTCTACATCCAACTTCACCCCCTTTTCCACACCCAAAACAAACGTTTTGTTTTCCGGCTGTTTTTTTTTTCTCTTGACGACAAAAAATAAAAACAAACAAACAGAGATGAAACCGCTACGTGTAATGCTTTCAAAACGCCATCCAGTCAGACGTCTTTGGAAATAAATCACCATAAACAAACCAATAAATAAATACATAAATAAGACATAGTGAGATCTATTTTCAAAGAAAGTGCATATATCAAGATATTTGGTGACAAAAACATTTGGGGTTGATGAAAAAAAAGACAATCAGCAGCATCAATCATATACACCCGGCTTTCTTGCTGGGATTTTTTTTGCACTGTGTCTAAATAAAAATATTATACCAAGGCTTTAGCTGACAGGTAAATTAAGAAAAAATACATTAAAAAAAGACAATCAATTTGATTTACTATACATTCAAATGTAAACCCTGTCTCTCTTTCTCTTTCTCTCTTGCAAACAAACACGTTCAAATCACCGGATTTAGTCCTCATTGAGTCTGGAATAAATACATTGTTCTATCCAGCAAAATGATTCACATGAAATTGATTCACAGGCAAAGTACCTTTAAGACAACGTGAACAGCAGGCAAAAAAAAATGGTGGAATGAAAGTATTGCTAAAGTAAGATGGACGAAAGCACAACAAAGGTGCAGTTACTCAGGCCAGAGGTCGACTTGTTTAGAATTATTATTTTTTTGTGTATCCCTCCCTTATCACCGTATTTCCCGTCTCGCGGTGAGCACCCGCCCCGAAGAAAAAGAAGAAAGAAAAAGCCTGCGGCATCCTGTCGTATACCCCCACCTCTCCCCCCTGAGGTGATTGAAGGGGAATCGTGTGGAATATCTGCGCGTTCTCGCCATGTTATCTGCTACACTAGTGTTTCTTTCATCACGCACTACGCACACGTTATGTTAGCTAGAATGCTCTAAATACAGAAAACATCGTCATTGTCTGTAGTACGAGCGAGAATGAGGATGGTTCTGTCTACGGTGCCGTTAAAAAGGGGGGGGGTACTTTTTCATGGCACTATATAGGATAGATTAGTAGCTGAGTAACAAGTTAAGAAGAAGCCATTTTAAATAGTCTTTAGGGGTGTTCACACGGAAATTTTTATCCGGGGTTGCTCCCTGTACAGCGTTCACACGTACAAAGTTGTACCAGTGTAGCCCGTGAAAACAGTTTAAACCGGCTTGGATTGGGCGGCCCGGTAGTCGAGTGGTTAGCTTCACAGTGCAAAGGCCGTGAGTTCAAGACCCGGTCCGCCCTCCCTTGTGTGGAGTTCTCCCGAGGCACGAGTGGGTTTTCTCCGGGTGCTCCGGTTTCCTCCCACATTCCAAAAACATGCATGGCAGGCAGATTAAACACTCCAAATTGTCCCTCGGTGTGAGTGTGACTGGTTGTATGTCTCTGTGTGCCCTGCGATTGGCTGGCAACCAATTCAGGGTGTGCCCTGCCTGGTGCCCGAAGACGGCCGGGATAGGCTCCAGCACCTCCCGCGACCCTAATGAGGAATAAGCGGTACGGATGATGGATGAATGGATGGATATGAAACCGATCTAAAATGGGATGTGTGAACAAATCAGCGGGTAGCCTCGCTCGCTACGCTACGGGGCTAGACTCGCTCACGTGAGAAGAGTTGATTACGTACGGTATTTTGTGCTTCCTCGATTTTACCTTTCTCTCTCTCTCAAGCATATTTAGCCTAAGAACTAGCTAGCACTGTCATACTCTCCTTCTCTCTCTCTCTCTTCAGTAGACTTCTCTCTCTCTTGCATATTTAGCCTGCTACCTAGCTCGATCGCTGTCTCTTTCAACTCCACTCTCTTTCGTATTAGACTAAAGCGTTGATTTGTGTGGCGAAGTATAAACCGTGTTTTTTTTCAATGTCATCAAAAAAGCGGTGAAAAGGAAGTATGCTTTCCGCATATTCCACTGCCGCACAAACTGTTGTGTTGAACGCTTCTCTTCAGTAAGCAGCTTTATACGTGTGAACGCTCCACAAAATTTACACAGCTGTAAAATACTGTATATGGCAACAAAATACATTTCGATAAAAGGAAATGTGTGCCGTGTGAACATCCCTTTTGTCGGTCAATCGTCTCTTGTTGATACGCCTTTGAGCGTGTGGACTTTTTTTGTATGTTTGTGTGTGTGTGTGTGTGTGTGTGTGTGTGTGTGTGTGTGTGTGTGTCGCGAGGTGAAACACGTTTGATTGAACCGACTTGAAGGTCCAAGTGTTGTGTGGGGAGAGACGAGCACAGAAATTATCTGCCTGCCGTGTTTTCTGATTCATTTTCTGATTTTGTGAATTGTAAAACGCGCCAGTTCCGACGTGCATCTCATCCCCCTCCACCCAAAAAAAACAAAAAACAACAAAACGACGCACAATCTTGACCTCGGAGTGCGTACGCTTTGACAAAAATCAAATAAAAGAAGCTACCACCTCCATGACACGAAACAAGAAAATATCGATTGGGTTGTGTACCTCTATTGGTGTGAGCCCTGGCGACTTTTGTTACGCGCGCCCACCTAGGTGGCGCTCTCCCCGACCTCAGGGTGGTAACTTTTGCTGTCGGCCTGTTCCTCCAAGCGCCGCCACAGCTCGGCGTGCTCCCTCTGCCTCCTCACGTCCCTGAAGGAGAGCAAGATAAATAATGACGAGCGCGGGCGCACACGGACCTGAGGGGCGTTGGACGCTTCGGCTCACTTCTGTTTCTCCGCCTTGTAGGACGCGGCGAGCTGTTCGAACAGCTCGCCGTTCATTTTCATGAAGGTCTCGAGGATATCGAAGACGAGAGCCACGATGGGTCTAGGGGGAGACCTTTTCACGGTCAGTGTAGTTAGGGGGAGCCCCGACTCGGAGCCAAAGCCAAACATTCACGTGTGCGCCACCTACTGGTTCCATTGCTCCTTGGAGAACGTGTAGAGGTTGGCAAACACCAGCGGCAGGATCGCTTGGCAGTTCTCCTCGATCAAGCTCAGGATGTATTCGTTGTTCCAAAAATAACAGGCTCGCTCCACCACCTGATGCGCACATCTGAATGCTTTTACGTTCATTTTGGCATCGCTAAAGCTCATGCTAGCAGTCAACGCTGAAGCTAATTGACATTCACATCCTGTTCCCTCCACCTCTGTATGCCCCCCGCCCGTCTCAGCACAATGGGGGACAGGGCTTTCAGCTGCTCTGCCCCCAAACTCTGGAACTCACTTCCTCCCAACATTCGTAACATCAATTCTCTTCCCACCTTCAAATCCCATCTCAAAACCCACATATTTTCTATGTAGCTCTTTCTTTGTTTCTATTTCTAACTGAATTTTATGTATTGTATTATTGTATTTGTGATTGTATTTTATTTATTATAGTACCTATGCTTGTCTGTGACTGTAAAGTGTCCGTGAGAGCTTTGAAAGGCGCTTAAAATGAAATGTATTATTATTATGACTATAAACACATTTTGCCCCTTGTGAACTTGTGTCCATTTTTATCAGAGAGAAAAATAGGAACACTTCAGCCCATTTTTCATAATGTTTGTGAAAATGAGTGGGGTGAATATTCACCCTGTGTAACTGGCGGGTAGCTTGTCATTGGTTGCCATGACAACAAAAATATAATTTATTTGGACTTGTTGTTCTGTAAAAGTGTCATCCTTGACCGGGGTAGATACACCCTACAAGTGAATTTACAGCCCACATATATTTGAACACAGATTCCACACCATCCCACGGTAACTTTGTAATAATCGTGTCGCTCGGCGACTTTACAAGGTGCAAAATAGCCAACATGCCCCACGTGCACAAAAGAGATGCTGCTAATGCTTGTGGCTAATGCTAGCGGGCTAATGTGGCTAAGTGAGGCATGACCAGATGGGCTAACTGCAGAATACTGCTGGTCGACCAGTTAGCACGCAGGGGGGCAAGGTTCCATTTGGTCTCGGCCCCCCACCCCTGCATTGGCTGCATATGTTATGCCAGTGCCTGTGTGGGTTTGCTCCGAGTACTCCGATTTCCGCCCACGTTCTAAAAACATCCCAGGCAGATTATTGGCACACTCCAAATTGACCCTAGTACAGATGGTTGCTCGTCTATATGTGCGCTGTGATTGGCTGGCAGTTTTGATCACCTGGAAATGAGGACTTGCAACGCAGGCGGCAATCTTCTTGAAGAGCGGTTCCTGGACTCGGACGAACTGGGTCGGTTCAATGGCATCCAAGACCTGCTCCATCTCGCCCAGGAACATCACCTCCTTCCGCGTGCACGTTTTGGGCCAGTATTTCAGCATCCCTCTGATGATCTGAGATAAGCGGGTGTGCGGTGGATTGAAAAAGTCTCCACATCCCTGTTTGAACGCTCGCTGGGCGAGTTTGCGGAACGCAGACGAATTTCAATCATTTGGAAACTTGTTCCATCATGAATGTGACCTTTGGCCTGAACAACTGAGTTGATTTTTTTTTAACAAGTCGTGTGTGTTGGAAAAGTTAACTGTACACATCCTCATGACCCAAATTTCACTTTAACATGAGAAGCGTTGAAAACATCTGACTCGGTGGCCCTGACAATAGTGTTTTTGTGTTGTCATTTATTATTTTTTTATTATTTTGGTTGTTTTTTTTTAACTTTATGTTACTTCCGGGTTGAGTGAACGATGGCGCGTGTGACTGCCTCTGCTCACCCGCAGAAAAAAATATCCTGTGACTGTAAAGTGTCCTTGAGAGTTTTGAAAGGCGCTTATAAATGACATATATTATTATAACTGGGGTTGTTCATAATGTGCGTTCATAATGACCCAATGAATTCGAACTGACATTAACTCATTCACTGCCAGACGATGTGCAAATGTCTGTCCAGTGCCAGGGTTTGTCATTTTCACTCAAATTGCAGCACCCACACAATATTGAGTTTTAAGACAACGTAAACATTCAATGCAGCGTAAGAAATCTTCTCTCTCTTCTTTCATCAGAAAAAAATAGTTAATTCCCAAGTTATATGGGTCTGGAGTTATCTGAGCTTGAAATGGGGACGGCTGTACAAAAGACACACGCTGAGCCCTCGTGGAAGGGAAAAACATTGCCAGAGGTCTGACCAATGCTTTATCAGCACCCCACCGTATCAGGAAAAAAAAGTTTATGCCGATTTATGCTATTTTTGGCTCTAGTGGTATCTGCACAGGAAGTGGGGGATGTACAAAAGGCAAATACTGCCCCTTATGGGAGGGAAAAAAATTGCCAGAGGTCTGAGTGGAGCTTTACCGGCACCCCCGCCCCGCAAGAAAAACCGAAACCTGAACAAATTTTCGAATGGCGCTCCACGTCATGCTTTTCAATTCCCGAATAAATTCAGGACTGGCAGTGAATGATTTAAATAGTAGTCAGCCAATACTCAAAGAAGCCTGAAGGTTTTGTGCTAACAATAACTAGTCACTGCTCATGAAATTTTAAAAAAATGCCAGGAAAGCCTACAATAACATCTGCGTTTCATTTGGGCTGAATCAGAGTCATACGAGCAAGAAGTGACATTAAATGGTGGAAAACCTTCAAAAGGATCATTTTTGTTGTACTCAGTTCATCCTGTCTACTTTTTGTCTCCCAAAAATGTGACTTTTGAACAAGGGTGTGTAAACTTTTTCCATCCATTGTATTCTTTGGTGGCCATTACGACAATTGACAAGGAACGATTCCTCTTCAATCCGAAGCTTCATGTTTAAAAGTGGAAAACACAAATCCAACTTACATGCTCAGCGCAGGTGGAGTCTTTCTCAATGAACTGCACAATGCAGTAGGTCAGCTAGAGAAGAAACACACACACGAGCGTGACAATAGCGAGTATTAGTCAGTCCCATTAGCAAAATCTCATCAAGGTCTTTTACAGCGGTGAACGTGTGCAGCACGTGTGCGCATGTTTGGTCCTCGACCGGTTACCGTCGCCACGGCGCTTAGGAAAAAAATAACAAGTAAAGCGTGCACATTGGCTTCCTCTGCTTTTCTTTTGAGTAGGTTATGCAATGGTGTACAATTCAAAAGAAGAAAGGAGTGGTGGTGGGTAGGGGGGAATAGTGCCAGGATTAGAATCAATGTGAGGATGGGTCAAGCTATTTCAAGTATTGTGCAAAGACTTAACATCGCTTGGGATAAACACGACGTTTGGACTGCGTTGCCAAGACGGCCTTTTGTGGAAGCGGGAGGTCGTGGTTAGGCGACGGATTACGCAGCCAGACGTACTTGCAAAAGGCGGGACTTTCAGTGCCGTTTCATTCAAGGGGAGAAAGACAATTTTGATGTCAACACAGCGATGGCTGTTAAAAAAAACATCTCTGCTTAACATGGCCTTGTCGTTTCATTTCAGCTTTAAAGAACCTGTCTTTTTGGATTTTGCACGTTAAGAGGCTATCAAGCAGTTTAGGGTGCCCCCCGCCTTCTACCCAAAGACACCTGGAATAAGCTCCTGCGCACCCCATAACCCCAATGAAGAGAAAATGGCCAACTGTCAAAGCATATCGGCGAATAATCAAATTAAGAGAGGTACTATTTCAACGGGAAAGTAGAGGAAAAAAAATGCGGGAACAAATTCTAGCCCTGGTAAGCGCTTCTGCCAAATTCCAAGCCGCCGTGGGAACGCCGCAAACAAACGGAGCTGCTCTCTTCCCGAATGGGAGGGATGCTGCTCTGCAGATTACACACTCCTCGCCTTGCAACAAGATTGTCACCCGCTATTACAGTATATCCAAAGCGCTTCTTATTGAGTCACTCAGATGATTCAAAGGCCCTACGCTCATACAGTAACTTACTTTTGTTTGCTTTGCCAGCAACCCCACCTCCCCCCGAACCCGTTAGCTGGTCCTCACAAGTTTGGTTTTTGAATCATGTGTGTGTGTGTGTGTGTGTGTGTGTGTGTGTGTGTGTGTGTGTGTGTGTGTGTGTGTGTGTTGTGAGGAGCAAAGTCAAAAAACTCTCAAACACAGACGCGTTTTAGTACGTGACTCGACTCTGCCATCTAGTGGCCATCTAGCATACCCTCACCCCCCAAAAAAGTATCCAGTTGGCGCACGCACGTGACAAGGGAAAACAACAACGACACTCCAGCCAATAGCATGTTGCAAAGTGACTGACCGGAGCGTGGAAGACGGACAGAGACTTTGCCGTGTGCAGGGGGATGAGAACCCGCACCAGGAACTGCTTGTGTTCGGCCTTCAGGGGTTGAGCGAAGCCATTGATGATGCTGGCGGGTGACACAAAAGCGAAAATTAGGATGAAAATCTGATTAATGTTTATTTCCAAAAAAAGGAACTTTGCGTTGGATGACAAGAGTAGCTCCCGCCCCCACGTGATGGCGTGACGTTAACTCATCCGTCTTCCCTTCTGGCGTGTTCGGCTTCATTCATCTTCCGTCGATGTGGGCGGGGCTATAAATACCTCTTGTTACTAGCAACATGACTGCGTGACTTGGTCTCTTCGTGTGACTCATCCCACTACATTGGCTTCCAACGTTTTTTTTGTTGTTGCAGGGGGTACATCGACTTGTCCTTGCAACCCACCCAAAAAATCGAGTCTGGTGGAGCCTGCTGTTTACTTCTTTAACTCAAATCATCTTTCCAATCGCAATGAATGGAAATGCTATTGATACGTTGCATTCCCCCCCAAAACCGACTCCCCCCCCACCCATAATTCATGACAAAAGCACTCGCTAACAATGTCATATTTTTCTGATTGTGACATAATTAAAAACAATCTTTTTTTTGGTCACACTTTGTCTTTCAGGTGTCCCTCTCGTTCTCATATTCAGATTTGCTGCATGGGAGCAGTGTAAGGCAGAGATTGGGATAGACTGTAGGAAAGGCTCAGCTCCTCTCCGTGCTCTTCACTGCAGCAGTTATACTTGTTCTTGACAGAGGATAAAGAATATATATGCCGGTGAGTATTCTTTGATTTTCCGTTCAGATATTGCAGAGAGGGTGACGACAACGCCACGTTGATGAGAACCTTGAAGACCGATCGAGTTTTTCATAGTACATGAGCGATCGGGTAGGAGAGGAGAAAGAAATGCTTTGTGCTCACCTGCCGAGGATCTCCAACAGTTCTGCCACGCCATTAAATTGCTCACTCTCATAAATGAACCTGGGAAACAGATGAAATTTATGAGGATTATCATCACGGCGGTTCTCAACAAGCGAGGCTTCAAAATAGCCACTAGTGGGGACCAGTACCTGAGGAAGATGTGATTTATCTGCTTTCGAATGTAAGCCCGGAGGCCAAGCAGTTTTCCGTACATGCGATGTAAAATGGTCTTGAGGTACTCCCTCTCCCTGGGGTCCTCGCTATCGAACAGTTCAAGGAGCTAAACACACAGCGTGCAGGATCACTGACTGCGTTTCTGGACACGCGCGAGGAGGACGGGAGGGGGAAGGAGGGCCTACCTGGAATACGAACTTCTGGTCCACGTAGCGCTTAGCTACAGGGGGTTTGAAATCGGGACTTTCCAAGAAGCGCAGGAAGAATTCATACACCAGCTGGGAAAAAGGAGCAACGTTTCAGCATTTTTTTATTCTGACATCTTTGGACAAGATGGGGTCTACCTGAAGATGTGGCCAGGAAGCTTCCTGCGGGGGGTCATCCTCCTCCGGGTCAAACTCGGGATTCTCGCAGGGCGGGAGACAGCGGAAGATATTCTCAGAGATCTGCGATGAAAGTGGACGCGAGAGGGCGGGAATGAGCCGAGAGAAGGAGAAGAGGAGCGGTTGTTCCCCCAAACGTACCATCTTGATGGCCTCCGGGTAGAGCGGCTCGATAAGGACTCCTTTGCTGGTGGCCACGTTCTCCACCAGCTCGTTGAGCGCCGCCCGCTTGATCTCCTTCCCGTTCAGGTCGGCCACGCAGTCCAGGAAGTCAAAAGTCACGCAGCACTGCTGCAGCTTCTTGCAGAAGAGGTCGTGGAATTCAGCGGCTGGGGCGTCTGCGGACCAGTCGCCAGTTGACAAAAAACAGTTACCCACCATTTCTCCGTCTGACCGGGGATTTAATTTACATCTCAACTAGTAAGTTCATGTCACCTCTTTGCATTCAATTTTTTAAAAATGGCTTCTCGGCAGCCCTACTACAACAGCAGAACTTTATGTGCGGTTACTGAGAGACATTTTCACAGTGTGGCAGGTGTGTACTTAAAATTGATTTTCATTTACAGTAGAGTGCGCACACTTGTGCAACCACATTTTGTCACGTTTCGGTTTGCGATCAACAGGTGGCGCTGTAGGGCCACACCTGCAGCTGCACAGGTGTTGGTCGTTTTCATCAGTGGACTCCCGTTCAGTGTCCGGTCATTGTTTGTTTCACCCTGTCAGGTTTGTTTCATCTTGTCATGTTTTACTCTTGGTTCTGTTTGCTACTTTGGATGTTTTTGTTCTCATGACGTTGTTTGACATTTTGTTCCTGCTGACTTCCTTTCATATAAAATTTGTCGAATCCCTCCTGCCTGCTTTTTTTGGGGTGCACCACCTTGCAAATCGTGACACATCTTAGAGACACTCCCTGTCCCGGTAGAATTTATTTGTCAGTTGTGTACTGCAGGTCTAAAATAATACATTTTAGTTTCAATTATTTATTTATGTATTTATTTAGTTATTGTACCACAAAACACTTCCATTCGAACAAGTTTCAATCTTTTATAGCCACAGTCCAATGAGGCAAATACACAGCTTTTTATTAATTCATTTAAATTTTTTTCGTTTTTATTTGCCTATTTATGTATTTAGTCACTGTATTTTTTGTTTTTCTTTATCACCGTGTCTATTTATCAGGTTATCTGTTTCTTTGCTATGTATTTATTTATTTATTATTGTTTTAATTTATTTACTTATTTATTTGTGTTATTATATATTAGTTAATATTTATTTATTCATTTGTTTATTTATTCATCTAATTATCTATTTATGTATTATTATTATTGTTTTGTATTCGTTTATATATATATATATATATATATATAAACAAATAAACAAGGCTCCTAGAACATCTGAACTTCGTTTCGGGTTATCAGAGGTCATTTTAAAAATTATTCGCAAAGAATTTGACCAGAAACTTTTCAGCAATTGACAATTGTTTTGTTTTTCTGGTGTTCTCGGGGAGCTGTGGACTCACTGACCTTTGAGAAGCGGCAGAGGCGTAAGCTCCACCACGGAGCTCTGATAACGGAAGTTTGACGAGCTGGGGGACCTCCTTTGGCGCGCCCTGCGGATGGAACGTCGTACAAATCCATCCACCTTCTCGGCTGACGGCACCGAGAAGCTGCTGGTGGGTGAGGACGGGCTGGACGGGGGAAGCTTGGTGGTCTCCATGGTTGGAGGTGGCTGGGAGGGGGTGAGGGTTGGGGGGTTCACTGAAATCTGGGTGACCGGGGCCTCGGAATCGAAGATGGGACAAGGTTATGTGAGGAAGGGACTTGTGGGGGGACAATGATGTCAAAACAGGAACATTAATCAACGGCCGTTCTTCTGGTCATGAGCGTGGTCGACATCAGAACACGTACACTCCTAATTGAAAAAAAAGACCAGGTTACGTTTAAACCGTCAATCCGTGCCCACCTTGGTTCTGCGTAAAGCACCTCGCGGCTGTTCTCCTTTCCTCCGGGCCTACCTCGGATGCTGGTCCCGATGTTCGCCGTCCTCCAGACGCGCGCGCAGATCAGGGCGGGGGAACGAGCCTCACCTCGCCGCGCGACTCCGCTTCGTCTGGCTGGACGGGGAGAAAAAGGTCTCCGGGTGCTGGCAACCGAAGAGACACAATAAAACTCCAAAATGTTCTTTGTGAGACAATGGCAAATCTTCGAGGCGATGCGCTCTCCGTCCTCCGTTATCCGGAACGGGCAGAGAATCGACGGCTCAGGTTCGACTGTTCATCGCGAAACGAGACGCTGCGAAAGACCACGCCGGAAGTACACTGTTTTTTTCATTCACAATAATGACTTCAGACATGTGCAAAATTATTGGAAATTGGCAAAACGAGAAGGCTACGGTGCTAATTTAGCCTGAGGGCTTGTACACTAAATCAGTCTGAACCGAAAGCGATCGCCTTGACAGCTCACAACGGTTTTGGTTTGTGCTCTGACCAAGATGGGTTTTATTTTGAAACAGTGGGACCAGACAAC
This sequence comes from Hippocampus bargibanti, assembly GCF_051943395.1. Taxonomy (NCBI): domain Eukaryota; kingdom Metazoa; phylum Chordata; class Actinopteri; order Syngnathiformes; family Syngnathidae; genus Hippocampus; species Hippocampus bargibanti. The sequence goes on along the minus strand of NC_142735.1, from coordinate 24,953,418 downwards.
GCGCGCTCTCGACCTGCGGGTATTAGCTTGCTGCCCGAGGATTGAAGATGCTCCATACAGACTGCGGATGACGCTAACGGCTGGATTGATCCTCATGTCATTGTAAAATTAAGATAATTCACAATTTTAAAAAACGTGTTATTTAAGCAATAGTTGTATCAGCAATAGTAGTTAGAAAAATAATGTGTGTCACAAATTTGTTTAGTGGCGTGGGAATCAACCTCCATTTCCAAATCAATTTTATTTGGAGAGCTCTTGAACAGCTGCTTAGAAAAGGCTAACACGTGAGATCAAATATCAAGATAATGGCAAGACATAATCCAACAGTACAGTATTACGCAATTGTATTATTTATAGAGCAATTTTAAAAAAAAACGCAGCTGCATACAAAGTGCTGTACTGTACTAAAGTAAAATTCTGACACAAAAACATTGACAGGAAAAACAATTCATAATAAAACAATCGTGATTCTTGTGCTCAGAAAAAGCAAATGAATAAAGAAAATCATTATCCAGTTTTAAACCCATGCGATGTGATTTGAGTGTAAAACGATTGCTCCATGCATCTCCATGTGGCAAATGAATTTATGATATCCATCCATCATCTGAGAGTTGCGGGCATGTTGGAGCTTATCCCAGCAGTCTTTATGTGCAGTCGGCGGAATAAACTTGAAACTGGTTGGCAGTCAATCGCAGAGCACCATCTTTCATGTCGGAAGATTTTCATTTTGCCCCATTCAATGTGGAGGGGATGTCGACGTGAGACAGGTGGGGCAGGATCCAAGGTTGTGATAGACAAGATAGCCCCTCCCACAAGAAATTCAATGAGTGGCGGGAGGAGGGAGAAATATTTTGGGGTAATAAGTGATCACTCAATGTCATTTCATGGAGACGTCTTCTGTTATTGAAGCACGTCGCAAGTATGACAATCGGCAGAAACGTCCACTTTGTTTTCAAGTGGTATAACATATTTTATTTTAAAACAGAATTTTATACACAACAGCTTAACGTGCCAGACAACATTTGAAACATTCATTATCCATCTAAATTAACAATGTGAAGAAATTGAACTCTGCATGATGGTGCGATCGGTGATGAAAACCTGCCAGCCATTTAAAAGTTGAATAAATAAGCGTTTTTTTCCCTTCTGTTTACAAACACATTTACTCGTCACAAATTTCTGATCGATTTTGCCCGTTCTTTATCTGAATGGTTAATTGTGTTTTCCAAGTGACTTTCATCAAAGCAACCCCGACCAATGATTGGCGTTCAAAGCTCCGATTTGTAGTCCCACGATGGGTTTGACTCCTTCCAGTATCACCAGTGAATAAAAAAATAGTAGCAGCAAGAATCCGTCATTGAAATCCAAGACAATTTAGGACAGCGCTCCTTTGGTGCAGTACAGCTGGTAGAGAGTTCGGCTCAAAGCGGGACCCAGATTCCTTGGGGGTAGGGAGGGGGGGACAAAGTTGCAGAGTTTTATAATAATAATAATAATAATACATTTCATTTATAAACGCCTTTCAAAACTCTCAAGGACACTTTACAGTCACAGGACATTTTTTTCCTGTGGGTGAGCAGCGGCAGCCACATGCGCCAGCGTTTACTCAACTCGGAAGTAACAAAGTAAAGAAACAAAAAAACATCTTTAATTCTATTTGAACAATAAACATGCACTGCAACAAAACACTGCATCAAATAGTCCTTCAAATCACCTTCAAAATTTGCATTCAAAATGACTGAAAATCTCTCCCAGAAAAAAATACTATCCACATTATGTCATGCTTCTTATTATTCAAATTATTGCACTTTATAAAATGTCATATTTTGCAATGCAATCACAGAATTCAACAGTCTGTCCATAGTGACAATTTTATGACGACTCCTAAACTGTGACTTGCCCACAAGGGGCAGAATAACACCGTCAACAAAATCATCCCAACTACTTGGACCCAGTAAACTGCAGGAATAGATTTTGTCAGGATAAAGAATATACGCCTGTTACGTACCATTTGTGTTCAAATAACCATTGCCTAAAGCGTTTTCATAGTGTCGCAAATTAGCATTGCCATTGGCTAACCTGTTGAGCCGACCGCATCGAATGGTAGACAGAAGCTTCTCTTTGGCCGCTTCACTTGTGCACTCGTCATACGCCGCCAGGAGACTGAGGCGGGAAGTTTGAGATTAGTGACTCCAAATTTGCCCGCCGCGGCATTCACGTAGCAAGGCTACTAACCTGTGCGGCGTGTTGTATCGCTCCAGGACGGCCGCCGCTTTGTCTGCGGACAGGCCGCTCACTTGCATCAACTGTCTGGCAAAGACTTCACGCACCGTCTGACTCTGAAGCGGAGACGAGGCGCAAGGCGCCCGTCACTCAGTGCGCCGGCGACATGCACGAAAAGTAGGTGGCTTACTTTGTTCTTGACGGCGCCGTCATTAAACTCGGCGAAAGACAGGAAGGAGGTGGAAAAGGGGGCGCCGTCATCGTGGCGGTCCAAGTCGCCGCTCAGCTCACGCGAGTGGCACACCAGCGTGCGTTTCTGAGGATTGCAGTTTATGGTGCTTTGACAAAACATTCAATTCGTTCATTCATTCATTTCAATTTTTAGCGGCAAATGTTTTCCGTGATATTTGCCATTTTGTCCAATACCTGTGTATTGGACAAAGATTTTAAAATGTATTTTTTTCATGGCTCTAAACAAATAAATATGTATTGTATTGTAGTGAATGGCTATTTCTGTATTGAGAATTTTTTGTCCTTATTTTTTTAACTGGAGAAAATAAAAACCTCAATACAATAGTCATGCAAAAAAATCTAGACTTGCTAGCGTGAGAAGAGTTGATTGCGTACGGTATTTCATGCTTCCTCTTTCCTTTCTTGCTATTAAGCATATTTAACCTGCTAACTAGCTCAAACTCTCTCTATCAGTCTCTCTCAAGTATATTTAGCCTGCTAACTAGCTCGTGCTCTTTCTACTTCTCAAGCCAATTTAGCTTGCTATAAATAAATAAATATATATAATCCAATCCAATCCAATATATATATATATATATATATATATATATATATATATATATATATATATATATATATATATATATATATATATATATATATATATATATATATACACGGACAGCACGGACACTGCGCAGAACCCTCAAGCTTCCTGGCCTCTGGTAGAGGACCCGAGCTGAAATGGGGACAGACACCACCCATGGTGGGTGAGACGAGGATTTTATATATATATATATATATATATATATATATATATATATATATATATATATATATACACGATTAGTTTTATACTGTGAAACCTCGGTTTACGAACCCCTTGGCTTACGAACTTTTCGGTTGACGAAAGTTACATTTATGAAAATTTTACCTTGGCAGACGAACTATTTTTTGGGATACACACGGAGCTGCCACAATGAGTGATGTGTCGCTCGCAAACAAGCCCATTCTCCTAACAAGAAAATGGTGCCCACTGTTTTTGTCCTCTATTCCCCTCCCCCAGTCTTTGGTTAAAGCCACGTGATTGGTCAAGAACCCAGCAGTGGGGGGGTGGGGGGGGGGGGGGTGGAGTTAAACATTAAAGAGACAGGCAGACAGAGAGAGTGAGAAAACACACACACACAAAAGGGAGTTGACAGAGCTTGAAACAAAAAACAAAAGTGTGAGAGTGTAAGAATAGTGAGAAAATGGATAGAAAACAGTTAAAATATCCCATCAATCAGGCCCCACAAATAACCCGCACAAGTCATCTGTACATTTGATGCAAAAAGCCATCAACCCAGCGAAACAGATCACAATTGATGAAGAACTAGATACAATTATCACAGAGAAAGCACCTACAAGGAATCATTCCTCAAGACGGTGAAAGAAGCCTATGTTCCTCATCAAGTGTTTAATGCTGAGGAAACCGGACACTCCATTCTATCAAGCCATTAACGACCACCCCAAAGGTAAATAAAATGACATTATTGTACAGTACAGTTTATTTCTTTAATCATAATACTATAGCACATTTATTATCCGTAAAATAAGATATATTTTGTGTATTTTAAGGCTTAGAAAATTAGAAAATTATGTTTTATGGGGACCTGGGAACGGATTATTCTCATTTTAATGGTTTCCTATGGGAAATTAATTTTTGGGATACACGCTTTTCGCCTTAGACACTCTGTCTGGGAACCAATTAAGTTTGTAAGCCAAGGTCCCACTGTATATGTATAACAAAGCCATCATTTCAAAAAATACTTGTATTTTTCTCTAATCATTGTGTATTTTTTTTCATTTATCTCGATTTTTAACAACTATTTTTTTGCGGATAATATTAGTCCATTTTGAATTTTTTTTGTGCTTTATGGTAATGTTTCCACAGTTCCCCACAGTGTAATAATTCTGCATTTCCCATCTACCCCTCTCCTCATTCAGTTTGTGGCTGTGCAGTTTGTAAATCCCTCGCGTACCATCACATGTTCTTTTTGCTCATTCCACTTTTAAAGCGACGTGCTCATCATGGCCTGACCTGGTAGACTTTGGTGAGGTGCGTGGTCATGCTTGCGAGATAGGCCGCCGATTCCGTGAGATCCTGCACCCGTTTGACGAAGAAGCCGTCTATCACCTGCGTGTTGATGACGGCCTGCTGCAGCGTCATTTGGGGGATGCTCAGGTGGGATGCCCCCTTGCCGAATCCTTCCACCAGGTAGACGGGCTTCCGCAGGCCGCACCTCTTCAGGCGAAACTGACACAGGGAACGCAACGTGTCGTCAATAAATAAATGTAAAAACTAAAATGCGCAGTGAAAGATTTTATTTTGAAGGTCTGTCTTTGGACAAGATGAGTGATGCAAAATCAAACGACTGTTAAGCGTGGTCTTGGTGTTGCGAAAATGCAAACGTAGTCATGGTTATGTAAGTTGTTCTTATCGGACCTTCTGCTCCCTGAAGCGTCCGTCGATGATGCTACCGCACAAGTCGTCAATCCGCTTCCTTTCGATGATGTAATCGAGGACCAGCTCTCTTTCCGCGCAGGCACGCACGTGACCTGCGTTGCGTTTTTGTGTCAGTGCGGACGAGCGTGTGGCAGCAAGGCTGTCCGAGAGCAGAAATCCCACCTGACGCGGGCGTGGCCTTCTCCCGGGCCACCCACAGGAAGTCTCCCACGTGGAGTTTCCTGACGTCAAAATCGACGCGCCGCTTGCGCAGCTCTGTGACCAGTTCCTGTTTGCACTGCCGGCTGCTACCGCTGCAGGCGCACCGCCACGTGTTGAAAAGCGACGGTTGAATGAGATGAAAACATGGCCGCCTGGTCTAACTGCGCTCACCCGGTCGTCTCGCTGACGTCCACGCACAGCACAATGTCAAATGTCCCTGCGAGGAGTCGTATGTCGTGTGCCGCCTCGCACTTTGGTCTGAGAGAAGAATACTTTGGTCATTTCAAAAGCCCGCCGCTTCCCATCTGCAATTTTTCAAATGACAAGATGGAACAACTGACTGGAGAGTGACTTTGCAATTCCAGAGGTAACCACCAGAGAGCGCCAATTGTCACCATCGACTTACACTAATGTGTCTTCGACGTCATCATCCTTGTCCTCCTCACTCACGGTAAGGTCCACGGCGACAGGACAACCTTCCTTTTCCTCTTCGTCCTCATCGTCGTCCTCATCGCCGAGAGGCGGTTTTGACTCACACGCCGCTGAATGCAGACGCTGCGCCAAAGACACGCCTTCCTCCGTCAGAGAGTAGCTGCCGAGGTTAGATGCCAGTCAGCCACAGAGAAATGTCCACGTTAAATATGTCATGTATTTATTGTATTTCAATGTATTTATTTTGTCGTTTATGTTTTCGTTCTCACCGGTTCGCGTCCCGGTCCGGCCTCCCCGTGTGGAGTTTGCATGTTCTCCCCGGGCCCGCGTGGGTTTTCTCCGGGTCCTCCGGTTTCCTCCCACACTCCAAAAACATGCATGGCAGGCAAATTGACCACTCCAAATTGTCCCTAGGTGTGAGTGTGAGAGTGTCCCCTACCTCGTGCCTCATGAGGAATAAGCGGTATGGAAAATGGATGGATGGATGTTGTCATTCGTCCATTTGTTTATTTTTTTATCCATCCATCTACCTGTTTATCTATGTATTTGTTCATTCATTTATTTATCTATCGATCCCAGCTGTCAGAGGATAAAACAATTCAGTTCCTCTATTTTCATCACATTTTTGTGAATCATTTTTATTATTTGCTATTTATTTTTGTAACTGTACAATGTTATTAGAATATTTACATATTTCTCATTTTTTTGTATATTTTTGTATTCTGGGTGTGTACTAGTTGTTTTTATTTTATGTTATGTATTTTTAAACTCATTCACTGCCAGACGATGTGCAAAAACATGTCGACTCCAGTGCCAGGGTTTTTGTCATTTTCACTCAAATTGCAAGACCCACAAAATATTGTGTTTTAGGACTACAGAAACATTCAATAAAAATAAAGTGACCTTGAGAGTTTTGAAATGCGCTTATAAATGAAATGTATTGCTGTTGTTATTAACATCAGCTATCTATTAGCTAGCTGGCGACCTAGCTATCTGGATAGCCAGCTGGCCAGCTTTCTATCTATTTGAGATAGTTCCAGGTTGAGTGAACGCTGGCGCATGTGGCTGCCGCTGCTCACCCACTGAAAAACTTATCCTGTGACTGCAAAGTGACCTTGAGAGTTTTGAAAGGTGCTTTTAAATGGGATGTATTATTATTAGAAACCTCTCTTCTTTCATCAGAAAACAATATATATTTAGAGCTTACTTGATGATAGAGTTTTCTGCCTTGAACGTGGGGGCGGCTGTACAAAAGGTAAATGCTGCGCCCTCGTGGGAGGGGAAAAACATTGCCAGAGGTCTGGCCAGTGCTTTATGAGCACCCAAACAATAAACAAAAACAACAACATCCGAATAAATTCGGGAATGGCAGTGAAGGAGTTAATGGAGTCATGGAAATCAAATGAAAAGGTACCGTGCAGGTTTGTGCGTCTTCATCAGCAGGTTCCTCTTGATCAGGGTGGCGACCGAGGACCAGGCCGCATATTTACTTCCGAGCTCGGGCTACAGGCCAGGGAAAGCAAAAATGTCCACAGGAAGTCGATCGGGAATTCACGAGGCTTAGCGGGACCTTACCACCGTGAAGGATTTGTGGCAAAGATGCTGCGCCTGGGCCTGCAGCTCCATCTTGAACATGAAACCTTTACTGCCCCCCGTCTGCGCTTAGACATGCCGCTCAATAATTGCGCTGTCAAATAAATAAACTCGCAAGACGGCAATCGCGCTACCTGCGAGTGTCTGTAGAGCGCGAGCAGCACGGCGTAGCCGCCGGATCCCTTTTGAGGCATGTACTCCCTTTTCTTTCTCTTGGTCGCCGTTTTTTGTATATTCCGTGCCTGGATCATGTGACAAAGAAAACCGTGGTTGGACGATTACTTCAAGAACTATTTTCACTCGTGGCAGCAATACTTTGCAGGCTGCTAAATACACAATGCCAATCAGAACTTGGCTCAAATCCGTCTTTTATTTCGCCAATAAATAAATAGCCAGATAAAAAGACGTTTCGAATCCTGTCACCTTCTTGCTGGGACGTGGACTTTTGTCGTCGCAAGGGACAGCAGGCGACAACGCTTCTCTGCCGCGGGCGGCGTCCTCACCTAAGGGAGGGACGAGGCCACGTTTACTCCCACGTAGGACTTAGGACTGCTTCAAATCCACCATACGCTTCGTCTTACGGTTACAAATAAAATCATGATAGTTTGAATTATTTGATTATTTCATGTTTGATTATTGTCAGTGTAGCACTGTTTTAGTTATCGTCTTGGTGTGATTGTGGCTGAGATTTGTGTATTTTCTTTTCATCATATCAACATATTCATTCAATCATATTACATGTTCACCTTTTGTAATATTTGCATTTTTTGCTTATATTATTTTAGTCTTATTATTTAGGCATTTCCTATCTATTTTTATGTAGTTTGTGCTTTTCCTCATGATGTAATTTGTTTTGTTCTTTTTTTGTCGACTGTGCAACTCCACATATTAATGACCATGATTTTATCGCATGGGAAAAAAAACACTTGTGAGTGACTGTTCTGTGGGTCTCACCGCACTCCGTGTAGTGTTGTTGCAGCTTTGAGTCCAGGATCTTACATATGCCGTCTCCAAAGTTTTGCAGGATCTTGGCCTCTCTGGCATCTCGAAGTGGAAGAGGATATTTATTCAAAGAATTGATGGCCTACAAACATACAAACAACAGTAATGATTTGGTGTAGCAATGGACACATCAAAATTAATGTAATTGTATTTGTGAAATAAATCAGATTTAAAAACAGAAAATTTAACTGCATTTTTTTCATCATCAGGTCATATCGATTAATACTAGTTGGTTGTATCACCAAAAATTCAATTGATATTTTTCTCAATATTTTCCTACTAGTTTATTATTTGTTTATTTGATATGGTTACAGTATAAGACAAAATAAATTACAAGTCAAACAGCAGGTCTAGAAAGCTACTCTGACACTCTGCAAAGGAATTTACATGTAATCAGAACTTCTCCAAAAGTTCACCGGGGTTAAGAATTGTTAAAATGCTGGGGGTGGGGGTTCCTATATAACAATGTAATTTTACCTTTAGATTTTTTTAAACATGTCAACAACTTTTGATTTTAGTAAATGACCTCCTCATGCTGCTAAATGACCAATATCATTTCTTTAAAAAGTAGGAAATGTTCTCAAACGCTGTTGTGCATATAATTTGCATATTCGCTCGATGAAGTTATTTTAGGTTCAATGTTATGTAAATCATTTTTTTCAAGCTGCAACTGTTATGAAAGTGCCATGACAATAAAAATGTATTGTTTTGTATTGTAATTGGGGGGTGCGTTTAAAAAAAATATTCTCAGCTCATTATTTTTAAAGGGTGATTAATAGTTTGGTCTGCCATTCGCGTGGATTATTTAGGAAAACGTGAGGACAAAAATATTCGAGGGAATAATAATTATTTTCAATATTCGAACCCCAAATGTGGTATCATATAACGAGTCAGGGTGTTTTTGCAGCGACCGACCTTCTGATAAACGTACTGCATATTCAGGCCTTTCTCTTTGGCTTCATCTCGGAGTTCAGTGAGCCATTTGAGGAACAGCGGGTTCGGACACGCGGGAACAGGACGTTTTCGGCCCATCCGGACCGGCTCGGAGGCGGACATTTCGCTGGATGAGATCACAAATGGCGTGTGACAGAATAGTAACTTAATTGCGGTGTGTCACGCGCAGACGATGCAGCGCTCAATGCTTGCGGTCTTGAAGACATGAAAAGCTGATCGCTCCGTAATTTGCAAATAGTATAATTTCCGGAGTCAAACGTAGTTTTTCAATCTGACCCAGTTTTTTTCCGCTTTCCGGTCCAATCGGAGGCAAGCTCGGCGGAACTTCCGGTTTTGTCACGAAGAAAGAATTACAGAAAAAAGCAACATCGCCACTTAGTGGTCATTTCACAATCAGCATTTGGATGTGAAAACAAAGCAAGCTATTCATGACACGTTGCGGCATTTCAAGGAAGTGGATATACAATCAGTCATATAACACCTCACTATTTGTATGACGACATGGAATTTTGTGAAAATTTTCAATTTGAATGATTTGGATTGGATTGGATTTGCCTTTATTAGTCTCGTAGTGGAGAAATTTACATTTCACAGCAGAAAAGTTATGAAAGAAATGAAAGTAGAAAAGCAAAACACAGGAGCTGCTGGAAAGGCAGCCACTCTCGCGGCGCCGTCTTGAAGTCAAAAGAAAAAAAAAAAACTAAATAACAAATAACATGACAACACAAAGACACAGAGAGACATTCATTCTTAAGCACTTTCTGTACCCTCTTTGTTACATAAAGCAGTTCCAGATGAAAGAGGAGAGGATCAAAGCGCAAAGATTTGATGAATAAAAGAGTATAATTTTGTCTCCACGTTTTTGAATTTGTGAGCCATTTCACATGTTATCAGGTTGAGTTTTCCTGTTGTGATTGAGCCATGTGAAATTCCAATACCGTTATCCCCGCGTCCTCCTTCGCATGTCCTCAATCGCACAGGGCAGTCGCTGGATTCCTCCAACAAGACCTGACAGGAGACCAGGAATCCGACCGCACCCTCTCATCCAACTCAGTCACATGACTCGTCCGCCTCTGCTTTGCAAATGACACGTTTGCATAGCCGTTCCACGAAAACAACAGACACCCAGAGAGCTGGATTGTGATTTCATCTCAATGTCCCTTTTAATCAATAAGTTTCTTTTTTATATAAAATTCTTAAGTTGCTTCATAGTAAATCCCGCAGGTCATTTTCACATGCAGTAAAAAAAAAAGTGTAAAAATATGTTTATAAGTAATCCCAGGCGAATCCCATGGAGACATCAAACTGCTTGTTGTGCTTTTCATACACATTTTGTACATAAAACACACACACACACACACACACACACACACACACACACACACACACACACACACACACACACACACACACACACACACACACACACACACACACACACACACACACACATTGAGTCCTTTTAGGCTCCCTCTCCCCACTTTACTGGCCGGCTGATCCAGTGGTGTCGTCACTATCAGCTCCTTGTGGGGAACCCGGTGTGGACTCCTCGTCCCCTCCGCCAACCCCCCGCCGCGCCCCCTTCCCCTTTAAGAGGGCACTATCGGGGTGCATGGAGTGCAAGTGTAGCAACAACTCGTCCTGGGTGGCCGCCGTGTGGCCGCACTCTTCGCACACGTAGAGCTTGTTGCGACGCTCCTTGTAGGCGTACTGCAGCGTCACGCTGTGGATCTTCTTCATGTGGGACTCCAGCGAGCAGCGCTGCGTGAAAGCCTTGTCGCAAAGCTCACACTTGTACGGCCGCACTCCTGGGTAGGCAAATACTTCAATATGTTGGCGCTTGTGTATGGAAACCTGATTTGAATACGCTCGATATCCATCTTAAGGTCCGTTTACCAGAAATCTTCTTGACCTTTGTAGAATAACGATGTGATAACTGTGTGGGTGCGCACCTTCCGGGACGAACAAATTAAGTAGGCTCATTTTTACCACTACTATACTTATCCTATGAAAGTGCTTAACTATTATCCTAATATCTGGACCTTAAGATGGAAATTATCTTCTGCCCACGTGACATACCTGTGTGCGTGCGCACATGTCTCTTGAGGTCAAAAGTGTCGTTGAATCCTTTGCCGCAGAAGCTGCACAGGTGGCGCTTGGTCTCATTGTGACACTTCATGTGTCTGTTTAACATACGCTGGTACTGGAACGTTTTCTGGCAAATCTAAACCCAAACACACAAAAAAAAAACAAAAAAACAGATGTTTGGATGTGCAATGCGTTCCACCCACCCCATAAAGGCGGTCCCGGGGGTTACTTGACAAGCATAAGGCGGATCCGTCCCGCTCACGGAGGAGGTCTGACCCGGCGATCGTACCACCGAGGAGGAAAACCCGGTAGGGGAGGATGCGGTCGTCTTGGCAACGGGTGCCTGGGTGGGGTGCGGCAGCATCAGCGGGTTCAAGGTTGTAATATGAAGGTCGGGGTCGGATAGCAATTCGCCGGTGGTCACCTAACAAAGTGAATCAAAGATGATATTTCCTGTTTGCGCTGGTCAATCACAGATTCATCTCTTTTATTTTGTAGTTTGATGTGAATGTCAGATATTTCTTTTTCAATGAGGGCTGTCAGTCTCTCCAGTTCCGGCTGATAGAACTGATTGGTGGCTTAAAATTAGGTCAAGCTTGGGAGGGCAAACCACATAAAGCACACGTGTCAAAGTCAAGGCACAGGGGCCAAATCTGGCCCGCCACATCATTTTATTCGGCCCGCGAAAGCAAATCAAACTTGTCAAAATCCATGATGCTTGCTAAAGTCCTCACCAAAATTTCAATTTGTTGTATGTAAACCACAATGAAAGTCATTATTTTTTACTTTAAATTTGAAAACTAGTTATTCATGAATTTATGGTGTGCACTATATGTAAGGGGATGAAACATTCTAATGGCTTCCCTAAATTCATAATGGCACCTGACGGGAAACTATAACTACAGCAGGGGTGTCAAAGTCATTTTTTTGCCGCGGGCCACATTGTAGTTATGGTTTCCTCTCGAGGGCCGTTATGAATTTGGGGAACCCATTAGAATGTTTAAATCCCTTCAAATATTACATATAGAGCACACAGCAAATTAATGAATAACCCGTTTTCAAATCTGAAGTCAAGAATAATGACTTTTATTGTGGTTGACATCCAAAAATATGAAATTTTGGCTCAGATTTTAGCAATCATCATGGAATTTAACAAGTTTGATTTGCTTTCGAGGGCCGAAAAAAATGATGTGGCGGGCCGGATTTGGCCCGCGGGCCTTGACTTTGACACCTGTGAACTACAGTGTGGCCTGTGGCAAAAAAATGAGTTTGACACCCCTGTTTTAGTTGAGCCCACAAAGGCCCGAAAATGAATCAAACCAGAAAAATGGATTGACAACCTCTTCTGTAGAAATGCCGCACCTTTATTTTGGAGCGGACGAACACCAAAGCGCCCTGCGACTTCCTCAAAGCTTCCACCTTCTCATCCGGGTGGGCCGGCGGACTCGGTGGTCGGCCCAGTGCCGTGCAGGACGGCAGCTCGGGGTATGCCTGGCGCTCGGGGAGTGACTGCTTGGTCAAGCAGAGCGGCGCCACCTCCGCTGGACTGGCTTTGTCCTCGATCATTGATACGGATGGCGGGAAGATGGACACTGAACAAAGATTTTTTTGGGGTGGAGATGTTAGTTACAATTATATCATCTTTTTTTCAAGCAGAAGCTTTAAACGTTAGCTTATGAGCCGACATTTCGAAGAAACCGTGATGGACCTGTCTGACCCGACAGGCCTGCAGGACCAGCTCCTTTCATTTGTGTGTGTGTATGTATGTTTGCCCGCGTGCATGTGTGTGTTGCGCACGAGCGAAGGAGAGGGTGGTGCTGACATGAAACCCGAAGTGAAATGCAAATAGACGATGCAAATGTTGTGCTCTTCAACTATTGTCAACTAAGGAGGGAGCTTGGGAGACTGGGGTTTGAGGTGGGGGGTCGCCTATTTGTGTCACGTCCCAATCTGGAAGTGGTGACATTGAGCGCTTCAACATCTTTGTCATGAGTGCCGATAGTTTCCGTAGTGACTGCTACAGGCTGGATATTTAATCTCATTTTATTGTTTGCTCTGCCCGCCCCCTTTGCCAAAGAATGAATGCACGTGTGTGTGCGTGTATAGCACTGGTGGTGTTGGGGGGCTGTCGCTAAATCAGAGAGAAGGGAAAACTTGACGTGACTTGTTAGGTTTTAATTCGCACTTCATATTTTCATGTCATTCAAGCCTGTTCAGATGGGAGAGTCTGGTCGTGTATGTGTCTGTGTGTGTGTGTGTGTGTGTGTGTGTGTGTGTGTGTTTGCTCAAGGTGTATAGCGTCTGCAGGGTCCGTTATAACTCTTTCCATCCAATAAACATTAACCTTGAGGAGGAAGCGTATATACACACACACACGCACACACACACACACACACACACACACGCACGCACGCGCACACACACACACACACACACACACACACACACACACACACACACACACACACACACACACACGCACACTATTGATCTCAATCTAACAAGTTGATAATGTCTTGTTGTTACACCTTCTGTCCACCAGAGGCAGCGAGGTGAGATTCTGACGAGAAAACCACTTGATTTTATATAAATACTTAGGTTAGCGAATTAGTTTATCATGAGTCATAAAAGCAGAATGTCAGCATTGATAAAAATTGACAAAAGGTGAAATTTCGACAAAGAAATAGCAAGATTGTACGTACAAAAGCATACCCGCTATGGGCAAGTAAAAATGGCCAGGTTGGCTAGCTTAACATGTTAGCTTAAAGTGTCCACTTGATTTTATAAAGAATAAGTAGGTTAGCGTGTTAGTTTATCATGAGTCATAAAAGCAGAACGTCAGTGTCGACTAAAATAGACAAACAGTGAACATTTGACAAAGAAATGGCAAGATTCTATGTACAAAAGCATACCTGTCATCGGCAATTAAAAATGCCCAAAAATGCAGAACTTAGCCTGTTAGCTTAAAGTGAGGCTAAAAGTGAAATTTTAGCATCAATTTAAAAACTCTGTTGCTGAAGATTTTTTTAATCAATCAGATCACAGGTAAACTTAGATCCTTCAAAACAACATGTTGTATATGGAGGAAGAGGATTTCTCATGAATTTAGAAAGGGAAAAAAACCAAAAACTTTGGAGACTGCGAGGTTATAAACACTCCAGTTTTTTTGGGGAACTTTGCACATAGACACACATTTAAACATACACGGGTCGGGCAGGTAGAGCAAGTAACGGCACATACCACAAGTCTGGTGGAGACCGTTGTTGGGCTTGGTGGAATCAGTTTTGAGTGTGCAGAAAATTATTCATACATCCTCCTTCCTTCCTTCTATTGCTTACGAGGGTTGACCAATTTTGACAAACGATCGAATTATGTTCCCCCCACTCAATCCAAAAACTGAGATTTAATTGGTGATTTTTTTTCAATGTCCGCCTCACCTGGGTTTTTCTTTAAAAAAATACATTGATTCATATACGTCTTATCTTTATAGGTTAAGCTAAAAAATGTATGAATTACATTAACTGACTGAACCGTTGTAATCGCAGTCTTTTGCGCATTCACTATGACATCTACTCAAAAAAAGTGGCATAGACACAAGTCAAGTTAGTCATAAATCAGATGACAACAATAACGCAAACAAAAGGGTGGCTGTTTCATCACTTGAACTTGAACACGAAACGATGATCTATTTGTAAAGAATCGAGATTCGCACGGAACTTTTGAGTCAATACAGTTACATACAGTTAGTTAGTTATATCAAATATGCTTTTTATACTTTTATATATTTTTATACTTGGCACTATGTACAGTTCTTTTTATGAAACTTTTTTGTGCAGTTGTTCATTTCAGTCTTCTGACATTTTCTTTTGTGCATAGAATACTTTTTAAAATATTTTGACCCTCACTTCACCCCTTTAAATTGTGCTGATGTAGATTGTAAATTTCCCCATTGTGGGATATTAAAGGCTTTCTGAACTTCTTATGCATGCATATTCTCAAGATATTCATTAATAAATGAAATATAAACAACTTTGGCATTTCACTTGATCGTAGTTTTATTCCCTGGTGCTTTCTACTATCTGTGTGACTGCTTTATTTCCTGTATATGATAATTGTCCATGTTAAGCGCTTTGTTACAGCTTCAGCTGTTGTAAAAGCGCTATATAAATATATGTGTTGTATTGTATGAAAAAATAAAGTCTACCAACCAATACCAACAAAGAAGAGATTTCCCCTACTTTCCAAATTGCAGCCATTGCCATTTGAAAAGTGTATTCTTTCTCAATGTGAGTCAATGTACAACCTGCCATTTGCTTTTCTGCCTTCCCTTACCGCAAATAAAAAACATGTTTTTTAAAGAGTCCCACTCTGCTCAATAAGATGCCACACTAGTAGTTGTGGTCCATGCAGAGCAATGATGACAAAGTGATGGGTGTCGTCTGTTATTTGTTATCTGATGTTGACAGTCAATCGCAACAATGGGGATTGTTGTCGTGTGTGTGTGTGGGGGGGGGGGGGGGGCTTCAATGTAAAGTTGGTGTGTGGAGAGGCAGCAGTGGGGGCGAAGTAGCAGTAAGGGAAGTTGTATGGGGGTGAAAAAATTAAAAAATTGGAATGATTTGTTTCCCATTCTATGGTGGATAGAAACGAAGTATACATTCTTTGTCAGTAAATGTGTCGATACTTTATAAGAGGTTCTGACCACTTTTTACTTGATCTCACATTTGCAAATATATGTACTTTTGACAGATCATGACTTTTTTGTAACCCACCCGAAACCCTATGTAAAAATATATACATAACTAAATATACTTGAATATATCCTACATGCTGTTTACTGTATTTTGTACTTTGCACGATGAACAGTTATTTTTATGAAACATTTGTGCAATTGCTCAGTTCAGTCTTCTGTCATTTTTTTCTACATGTACAACAGTTTCTTTGTTAGATTATAAAGATATGCTTTTTAGGTACTGTTATATATGACAGGGATCATTTATATTTAAAATAATAATGCATGATATCAAATACGCATTTTTATAGTTGCACTATATACAGTTCTTTTTATGAAACATTTTTACACAGTTAAAAGTTTCAGTCTTCTGACATTTCTATATGCATAGAATACTTTGTTTTTATCTTTCCAACCCCTCCCCCCTTTCAAATTTGCTGCTGTAGATTGAACATTTCTCCACTGTGGGACTGTTAAAGGCTTTCTGATTCTGATTCTAAATAGAGATTTAAAGAAGTTATAACTTCGAACCTCATTTAACCCATTTATACCGAGCGTGTTCATATGAACACAGATAAATTCATTTCTAAAAAGAATCTAAATAAAATCGAAACAGAGTATCAAATAGATTTAAATGGAGTATATAATTAACAAAAATATAATTATATATAATTAACAATAATTAATGTGCCAAGAAACATTAATGCATTTGTCGATGAAAAGGTTTCTTCAGCCTTTTCATCGATGGACCGACCACTCCTGTACGACTGAGAGTTTACACGGACAATGCATTTGAACATCTATCTGTGTTTATATGAACACGCTCGGCGTAAATGGGTTAAGAGATTTCGTTGAATGTTGTTACCCCGAATAAAACATAAATTGTATTGTGAATGTGTTCTGTCTCGCGTGCAAGCATGCAAAATCACCATCATGTAGTGCATGTTCAAAAAAAGTATACTGTAGTTTAAAAAATGAGAAAAAGAGTTAAAATGCATTTTTCAGTTGTTGGGAACTGCAGTAATTGATCATATTTGCTGTTGGTGATAGCAAATATTAGTAAAGACGTTGTTTTGATCGGCCAGTATTTCCCCCATGTCAGTACGAGAACGTTAATTGTTGAAGAAATCCCCCCCACCCCCAAGTTTTCAAAACAGTCCACGGAATGCTGTTTTTCCCTACTATCCGAAAGCAAAATTCGATGTTTACACGAACCCAAGTGTTCAATCCGTCTTTCGGTGTTTGCTTTGAACCCGTTACTCGGCCGCTCAGTCCCGTTACAACTCTGCCCCCACCCGCCCCCAGTCGGTCGGGACCCGAGAACAGGCGGAACCGGAGAGCTCCCAACCCGGCTAGCGTTCACTCACCTGGGATGTAAACGTCTCCTCGCTCGTGGTCGGCCACCTCGCTCCAGTTCCGCTTGCAGGGCGAAACGTTGGCCTTCTTCACCAGGAAGGCTCGGGGCATGTTGAGTGCGACTCTTTTCTTTCTTTTTTTTCTTCTTCGATCTTTCTTTTCTTCTTCCTGCGCCTGCTTACACCTGAGTTTCTCCCTCCGCCAAGTGGCACGCAGGTGAGTCCACCTGAGCTAAGTCCGTTATACCCGCGTGCGGAGGGAGGGGGAAGTGAGGGGGCAAAGACGAGTGTCCAAGCAGCCACACGAACACCCAGGCAGCCCCGCGTCGCGATAACTTTGGCGGATCAGGCGGTACGGCCGCGTACGGCAGCACAGGTAGTCGCTTTGAGAGCAGGGCGAGAGATGGAACTGCGCATGCGCGTCAGAAATAACGGTGACTAGGGAGAGGAAGAAAAAGAAGAAACA
Organism: Hippocampus bargibanti; assembly: GCF_051943395.1. Lineage (NCBI taxonomy): Eukaryota > Metazoa > Chordata > Actinopteri > Syngnathiformes > Syngnathidae > Hippocampus > Hippocampus bargibanti. The sequence goes on along the minus strand of NC_142735.1, from coordinate 24,935,635 downwards.
CGAGGGGAAGGGAGTCGCTCTCTTCGGGGCGGTGGCCTCAGTTTACCTGCTCGACCGGTTCGCCCGCCTTTTCCACAGTTCCACGAAGAAGGGCGCAAATGAACACAACTTGCGTCATATCGTCGCGAATCTCCATCACGATGAAAAATAGGGCCCGTTGCTCCCCGAGATCGTGGGCAGAAACAAAAGCGAGAATAAAACACAAAACAAAGGGCATGTGGTGCATGTTAAAATAATGTGAGCGTTACAAAGGTGTAAATTAGATGTACAGTGATACCTCGGTTTACGAACCCCTTGGCTTACGAAATTTTTGTTTTACGAACATTACATTCATGAAAATGTTAGCTTGCCATACAAATTTTACCTTGGCATACAAACTATTTTCCTACATGGAGGTGCCTCAATGAGTGATGTGTTGTTCACAAACGAGCCCGTTCTTCTAACAACAAAATGGCAGCCGACTGTTTTTGTCCTCTATTCCCCGCCCCCAGTCTTTGGTTTAAGCCACATGATTGGTCGAGAACTCAGCAGTGAGGGGGATGGTTTAAACAGTCAGATGACAATGACAGAGATTCAAAGGCAGAGTGTAGACTGCAAGGTTAAAATATCCCATCAATCAGGCTCCACAGACAACACGCACAAGCCAACTGTACACTTGCACTGCAAAAAGCTATCAACCCAGCTAAACAGAACACAATTGATGAGGAACTAGATAAAATTATCACAGAGAAAGCACCTACTGTCACCAACGGGTAGCGCTGTCGGCCCTGCCTGCAGCCTTGCAGGTGCTGGTTGTTCCAATCAGTGGCAGTCAAAAGAATTCCCGGCACGACCATTCGGCGTCGGGTCATTGTATGCAATTGTATGCATTATGCATTGTGTATGCATCGTATGCTGTGCTTGTGTTTGTTTCACCTTGGCGGACTTTTACTCTTGGTTTTCTTTTGATACTTTGCATTTTTTCTGTTCAGATGATTTTGATGTGTTATATTTTGTTCCTACTGACTTTATATCATCGTTCCTCAGGATGGTGAAAGAAGAAGGTTACGTTCCTCATCAAATGTTTAATGCTGATGAAACCGGCCACTCCATTCCATCAAGCCATCAACGACCATCACAAAAGTAAATAAAACCACTTTATTATACAGTACAGTTTATTTCTTTAATTATAATACCATAGCACATTTATTATACATAATAAGGTCTGTTTTGTTTAGTTTTGTTTAGCTTAGAAAATTAGAAAGTAGAAAATTATGGTTGTCTGGGAACGGAATACAGTAAAGTCTCGTTATATCGATATCGGATATATCGATAGTCCCGGTTATATCGATACTATTTCTATGCATGCACGGAGAAAATTACATGCAAACAGGGTCGGATATATCGATAGTCCCGGTTATATCGATATTTTTTCGGACTCCCTTGAATATCGATATAACGAGACTTTACTGTATTCTCATTTTAATGGTTTCCTATGGGAAATTACTTTTCGCCTTACACACTCTGTCTGGGAACCAATCAAGTTAGTAAGCCAAGGTATCACTGTACATCCAACACAAACATGCTTTCATTGTTTATTTCTACATTCAATTAGGATAAAAATGTACGTGTTTTATTTTTTAGATTTTCTTTTCTTTCACCTTACAAATGAACCGTCTGTAGTGTGTCAATAGTTGCCTTATAAAGTGACTATTGTGAGTATTGTGATCAAAATCGGCAGTCTCTCGACCAAATGGTGAGACTTAACATTTATGAGGTAAAAATGACAGTAAAATGTCACCTACGTATTTGTCGATTAACTCATTCATGGCCATTCACCAATGTATTAGGGCAGGGGTCGGGAACCTATGGCTCGCGAGCCATATATGGCTCTTTTGATGATTGCATATGGCTCGCCGATAAAACTAAATACATATTGTCGTTTTTTTCGCCGTTCATTTCCCGTTGGGGCTGCAGTTGGCGGAAAGCGCAATTTTGATTGGATGACACTGACCTAGAATGGCCGAAAGCGCCATTTTGATTGGATGATAGTGGCTGTCATGTTGAAACAGGTAAACGCCCAACTAGTGCACTTCACGCCCAACTAGTGCACTTCAGCGTGGATGCACTGGAGCATTAGAGGAAATGTTCTGATTCTAATTTGCAATGAAACAATACCATCGATGAAACAGTCGAATGTCATTGACATTTTAATAAGACCAATGTTAACGTTAGCATCAACATACTACTGCGAGAAGTAGATTGCAGATAGCATGTGTGGAAGCTTATGAGCCGTGTGCAGGCTAGCTTGCAGTAACTTCGCCTCTGGACCGGCAAATTGAGTTTCATTCCGATCGTTTGCCTGGATTTTGACCAATCACGAGGAACGGAAAACCATTCATGTAAACGGTGAGTACTATCACAAAGTTATTTTAAATAATACATTCTGATATTTTGTTGAAAAGTGGCCGCGCGCGCGTGTGCGTGTGCGCGCGCGCGAGCGTTTGTATGTGCGCAAGCGTTTGTATGTGTGCGCGCGCGTGCGTGTGGCTCTCACTGAAAAACATTTCTAAATATTTTGCTTTTATGGCTCTCTTAGTCAAAAAGGTTCCCGACCCCTGTATTAGGGAATTAAACATATGACATTCCAAAATTTGTTCGGGTTTGTTTTTTCATGCATGGGTGCCGATAAAGTATTAGCCATGTCCTCTGGCAATGTTTTTTCTTTACCACAAGGGGGCCACGTTTCCATTGTTTCCATGTGAGGGCTTAGTTCCAGCTTCAGCTGTTGTTAAAGTGCTATACAGTATAAACCAATATGTATGTATTGCATTGTATTTTGGACAGCTGCCCTCATTTCAAGCTCATATAACTCTAGACCCATATAATTTAAGAATGAAGTCTTTTTCTGATGAAAGAAGACAGTCTAAGGTTTCTTCCGCTGTATTGAATGTTGATATAGTCCGAAAGCTCAATATTTTGTGGGTCCTGGAATTCAAGTGACAATGACAAAAACCCTGGCACTGGAGTGGACACATTTTTGCAGATGTCTTGGCAGTGAATTATTTAAAACATGATTCAAATGTGGAAACGCAAAAATTAATAGGTTAATCACACATTTTAATCACATGCATCATAGTCGAATTAAGAAAAATCAAATGACTTTTTTAATACCTTTTTTTAAAGATAAAATACACATGAAAATTAAATACTCCATGCCTGTCAACCTTGGCTAATAGCTGCCCATATATAGTAAATGATTACAATTCCCGTATGAAAGTTGTAGTACGCCATACATTATTTGAAATGATGAAAAAACACTAACACAAGCGGAAATGCAGACAATGTAGCGCGCATGCGCACGTTTTGCTATTTAATCAACCCGACCGTACGCATCAATAAAAAATAAAAAAAATTGAGGATTACTGTACTCCAATGAATGAAAAATGTTTTCTAAATATAATATACTGTATCTAAATATACACACGTTTTGCAAATATCAGGCACACCCACATTATAAGCCGCTACAGTAGAGGGTGGGTTACGCTCGACTTCTTCTACAGGGGTAAATGGAGTCGGTTGCTGTTGATTGTGGTTGCAAGATCTGCTGTGGCACAGTATTACTTCACATATAAGGTGCACCTGCGTATAAGGCGCCGGGTCGTCTTTTGAAAAAAAACAAGGGTTTTGGGTGGGCCTCATACACCAGAAAATATGATACTTGTGTTGGTTAGCCGTGACAATAGTAGTGATCGGCGGCAGCATTGTCGTTGGCTAGCAGCAGTTTAGGCGAGCTGGTTTGAACCAAAATGGTCTTTGTAAGATTGGATTGGATGTACCTTTATTCGTCTCGCAGTGGAGAAATTTACATTTCACAGTAGCAAAGTTATGAGAGGAAGAGGAAAGGAAAGAAAGAAGTAGAAAACAAAACACAGGAGCTTCACAATAAAAAAAATCCCATATAAAAGTTGGAGTACGCCATACGTTATTTGAAATGATTAAAAAAAAACATAGAAAATACAGGGAAAACATAAATTGACAGGTATGACACTCAAAAACATTTTTCTCCGAGTGGCCAAAAAGAGAAAAACACCAAATGATGACCGTGGTTCGCTCCCAAGGAAAAAAAAAAACTGAAGGTAAAAATACACCCGATTAAAACGTCGTGAATAATTTTACCCTATTTGCCTCACATTTAAATCATGTAAGACCAATGCACATGGTGGAATTAAGACAATTCAAATGAGAATACAATACAACACATATTGATTGATATTGCGCTTTAACAACAGCTAAAACAAAGTCCTTCACATGAACAACTCTCATATACAGGATATAAAGCAGTCACAAAGATAGTAGAAAGCACCAGGGTGTAAAACTAAAATCAAGTCTGAATCATGTTGAGTCAAATGCCGAAAGCGCTATATAAATTAATATGTATTGTAATGTATCCATTGAGAAAGAGGAAGCGAAAAAACACAAGGTAAACTACCTTTGAGACAAATAGAAGTGAAAACAAATAGCATGACTCTTAGCTCTCATATCACATAAGAGGTGAGTTCAGGACACACATATGTAAGAGTTGCCAGAGTGTTGACGAACACGGTTTGTAATCACAGATTTGCTACATTAAATTCTCACCTGAGTCAATGGCATCTGCACGACTTGTGTGTAATCCTTTTGTTCTCTACAGTAATTGATGTTTTATAATTATTGTGGAGGGTGGGTAGAATGGAATGTTTGGCACTGTACTGTATTGGGCCAAATGCTCACACAAGCTGCAATGCTTTTAACGGCTCCCGTGTACATGCGTCACATAGGAGAGGCTGAAGGGTGTGTGGTATGCTGCCCGGGCGGTCCGAGGAGTTTGAGCTTGCAGAGCATGGGGACTTCCTCCACAGATGACCGTCAACCTCTTGCCTTTCGATTGTTTTGCCTAACATGAACAAGCTTTTCTAAAGTGGACAAGTACACACGTTCAACTTTTTGGGTGGGAGAGTCAACTTTGAGCGACTACTTGTATGCATATGCTCTATTTTATTCGGACTTAATTCCTCGATGATAAAATGAAATACTGGTCAGGCAGCATGCCTATGAGTGTGTATGTTTATGGGAGTGATTGTTGTCTTTGGTACTGAACAGTGACATTATGTCTATATGTCTATACATTGCTGACCACTCCACCTTTTAGCTAAAAGTTATCTTACTTTTGAATGTTGGATGAATAAATGATGGGTTTATACCAGTGACGTTCACTCAGGGGAGGCAGGTGAGGCCATGCCTCACCTGTCATCAATCACGTGCGGTGAGGTTCATGGCTGGTGAGGCACTGACGTCATCATAGTCAGATTTACAAACATATGCACTCTACAGAGTAGTTTATTCACCATTTGATTGGCAACAGTTGACGTATTATGTTTAAAATTTCATGTCAGCATTCTTTATATATACAAACTGTAGCATAGAAAAAAATAATTAAAAAAACGTTTTTATCGTGTTACCTTTACTTGTAAATGAAGTCCATGCGCCGCTCCTTCCGAAGAAAGGCATCGATAACTTCTTTGTAGAAGCCTTCCTTATCTTTCTTCAGTTTTAAAAGTCTCTCTGTCTCAACGGAGATCACTGCCAGTGAAGAAAGTCGTCCTTGATCAGTCCTGTTCCGATTGTATGTTTTCAGTGCTGAGAATGACAATCTCATCTACTTCTAAAGCAACAAATGGGGCTGCACCGATCTCCTTTTTAATGTCATTTCTAATGACATCACCAACTGCTTCAATTAAATCGTTCTGTATTCTGTTTCACAGGCTAGAAAATACAGTGGATGTCCCAAAATGACTCGCTAGCCTGTCATCTTTCTCAGCGAAAGCATGTAATAGTTCAACATAGTTGCCACGATTAGCAGAGTCTTTACTTGCATTATTTCCGGTGGCATTGATGAGATCTTTTAAAATCTCCCGGTTCTCCTTTACCTTAGCATTGTGGATGCTGATGTTGAGTCTTCGCTCATTTTTGATGAGGCTCCGTTGTAAATTTTTCAGGTCGCAATATCCCATTTCAGTCCAGACATTGTCACAAGTTGAGAACAGAAGGCAGGAAAAGCAAAAAAGGCCGTTTCTTGCTGGCCATCCACACAGCCAGCCTTTTCGAGTGTACCAGTCCGCCTGAAAAGCGCGAGTATTGTGTCCCGTTGTCTGAAGCAAACCTTTTAGCTCCGGTGTTGGTCTTCATTTAATTATTACCTCCTGCTTCGATTGAAAGTCCAGTTTAGAAAATTCTTTCAATTTCGATATGTAATCCTCCATTCTGAAAGTGAGGCCAAGCAACACGAAAAAATGACTGCAGGGTTGCACTTTACTCGCTAACTGTTTACTGTCGCTTTCTGTCTCTAATTCTATTATTCTGCAGATGTGGAGTAAGAAGTATCTCTGGAATCACAAGCACCCCCTACCTGTCATGAGGCGGGAGAACTGTTTGCCTCACCTACGCACAGCGTTTTGATAAAAATAAAACAAAATAAACACTGTAGTGCAGTGTTTATAATGTACAATGACTCTACATTATATACACCAGCTAAACTGTAGAAATTTAGTTCATATACTAAACGTGTTTGAACGCTTTAATAGCGATATGCAGAAGGACAGCAATGCGGTCTCACTGCAGAGCAAGCCAGCACAGTAAGCATAGTGATTGCGCAATCCATGGTGAGGCTCAGCCGGCTGCTGCCTCAGCGCTCGTCTCTACTTAGTATTTGAACGGTAAATGTGAAAATTCTAAAACGGTGAAGTTAAATGGACAAGAACTTTAAAGTACAAATCACTAGATACATATAACTGTTTAATTTATTTTTTCATTTGATATTTCCATGACAGCTTTCCATGATGACAGGTGAGGCACTGCCTCACCTGCCTCCCCTGACTGCACGTCACTGCCTGTCATCATGGAAATATCAAATGAAAAAAATAAATTAAACAGTTATATTTATTTATTGAATTGTACTTTAACATTCTTTTCCATTTAACTTTTTTTTTCAAAATCACTGAATTTTCACATTTCCCGTTCAAATATGAAGTAGAGACGAGCTGTGAGGCGGCAGCTGACTGAGCCTCACCATGGATTGCGCAATCACTAAGCTAACTGCCCTGGCTTGCTCTGCAGTGAGACCGCATTGCTGTCCCTCTGCATATCGCTATTAAAGTGTTCAAACACTTTTAGTATATGAACTAAATTTCTACAGTTTAGCTGGTGTATATAATGTAGAGTCACTTTACATTATAAACACTGTAGTACAGTGTTTATTTTATTTTTATCAAAACTGTGTGCATAGGTGAGGTATAGAGTTCTCCTGCCTCATGACAGGGGGCGCTGGTGATTACAGAGATTCTTCTTGCGCCTCCTCGGCTGCAAAATAATAGAATTAGTGACAGCAAGCTACAGTAAACAGTCAGCAGTTAGTTAAGTGCAACCATCCAGTCATTTTTTTCGTGTTGCTTGGCCTTATTTTCAGAATGGAGGATTACATATCTATATTGAAAGAAATATTGAAATATTGAAAGACTTTTAAAACTGAAGAAAGATAAGGAAGGCTTCTACAAAGAAGGTATAGATGCCTTTCCTCAGAAGGAGCGGTGCATGGACTTCATGCAGGTAAGGTAACACGATCATAACGTTTTTTTTTCAATGCTAAAGTTTATATAAAGAATGCTGACATGACATTTTAAACAAAACACGTTAACTGTTGCCCATCAAATGGCGAATAAGCTACTCTGTAGTGTTCATATGTTTGTAAATCTGACTGTTATTACGTCAGTGCCTCACCAGCCATGAACCTCACCGCACATCACTGGTTTATACCACCCATCAAACAAGGAAACAAAAAAATCCCATGTAATTCCGATCATCCAAATTCCAAATGGGCTTTATTGCAATTTGCCAACGGGGGGCAACAAAGAGCATTACTGTTTCCAGAGCGTCGAAGAAGAGCCCAACCCGAAAGCGCCAATCCGGACACGCCTTTCTCAAAGTTTCCCCAGTGGCTGCGTCTCGGCACAACTCTCTGCTCTTCCCCGCTATGTCCTCCCGGAAGCGATTTGTGGACGGCCAAGAGATGTCCGGCAGTGAGGCGGCCGGTGGCAAGATGAGCAAAGCGGGAAACGGGAAACGACACATCGCCGCACTCGTCCTAGCGAGGGGGGGAAGCAAAGGTATCCCTCTGAAGAACATTAAGATGCTGGCCGGGGTGCCGCTCATCGGATGGGTCCTCAGAGCAGCGGTCGACTCTGAATTGTTCGACAGGTACGCCCACCTAATGTATTGTTGCTATGGTCTGCACCTCCCAGCATGCTTTGCAGCCTCGTGACTTGTCAACCAAACTTAAAAACTATTGTCTCGGCTCATTGGTTTCACTTGTTTCAGCCGTTTATACATATTAACACAAACGACTTGAGATCAGATGCAGATAGGATCGGGTAGCGTTGGGCGACAACATTTTTTTCAGTGAAGCGGATCGGAGGTTTGTTAGTTTGGTGACTTTTCTGTCACAACAAAGGGCGGGATTATCTTATCAACTGAATAAAAGGTTTTATCATCCATCCACAGTGAAATATGACAGTTATGCAGTGTCACATATCTTACAGTGGCTTTCCTGTTTCAGGATCTCCAACATAGGCTGAAAAGCAACGACATTTACTCCTCAGGCGACATAGAAGATCAGAACATGATACTCCAGTCCGAAAGATGTTCCGCTGGCTACTAGTCAGATGTAGAAGAAATTTAAAAATTGATCAATAAATCGCCGTAAGGTTTAGACCTTCGTTTAAGTCAGGGGTGTCAAAGTCATTTTTTGCTGCGGGCCACATTGTAGTTATGGTTTCCTCTCGAGGGCCGTTATGAATTTGGGGAACCCATTAGAATGTTTAAATCCCTTCAAATATTACATATAGAGCACACAGCAAATTAATGAATAACTTGTTTTCAAATCTGAAGTCAAGAATAAATACTTTTATTGTGGTTGACATCCAAAAATATGAAATTTTGGCTCAGATTTTAGCAATCATCATGGAATTTAACAAGTTTGATTTGCTTTCGCGGGCCGAAAAAAATGATGTGACGGGCCGGATTTGGCCCGCGGGCCTTGACTTTGACACCTGTGGTTTAAGTAATGCTTATCAAAAACAAACACGGTAGGTCAGCAAACTTGCGTCAAATAGTGGAGCCCTGCTTTAAAAGTAAAAATGTTGGAGCAGTTATTCTGCATGGAACTGGAACAGGAGTGTGAATGCTTTTAAATCCGGGTTATCAAATATTCTCTCCCACAGCATTTTAAAGGACAACCAACACCATTTTTTGTTTCCTAACTGACATCTAAAATACCCAAAACACGCGGGCTGATATTTTAGTCAAATGCAAAACACCAATAAAAATGACTTAAAGTGTGCTAAATCTGCAAAAAATTGAGCTGCGAATTGGGCATTTTCAGAAAGTCCCGCCCCCAACTTGTGACGTCACACCAAGACGTTTTGCCTTTCATCATACACACCCACCACGGCTAGAACACCAGAGCACACGACCTTCGGATCTGGAGGAGTGATCTTCGGCGGAAGCACACGACCGAACAGCGCTGTGTTTTCCTTCTGATTTCGCCATCAACACGATGTTTTCAGACCAAACAAAGTACCGCAAAATGCATCGTGTGTCCTTTCTCGGTCAGGGGCGTTCCTTCCGTGACGTGAAGTCAGGACTCGTCACCAACTCAAAAACAAGGCTTCCGGAATATTCAGCGCGAGTCTTAAAACGTAAAATATAGCTGTATGCCGTGGAATCTTTTTGTAAAATACGCTCAGTAGAAGTCGTTTGAAGCGATTTTACAAATTATGGACACAACTTGCCCAGAGGCGTCGGTTGTCCTTTAAAGGTCATGTTCCTGCACTGTGTGTCATTGATTTTTCAATGCTATTAATTATTTTGGTTTTAACTACCTTCAAAAATCGTGTTGGATTTTTAAATTTGTACTTCTTCAAGGCATATTAAGTTAGTTTGTGGATAAAATGAACCATATGAATAATTTTGCTGTGTCATGGCTTCATGTTTTTGTCTGTCCACATACAGTAAAGTCTCGTTATATCGATATCGGATATATCGATAGTCCCGGTTATACCGATACTATTTCTATGCACGCACGGAGAAAATTACATGCAAACAGGGTCGGATATATCGATAGTCCCGGTTATATCGATATTTTTCGGACTCCCTTGAATATCGATATAACGAGACTTTACTGTATTTGTATATAGTGTGTGGGTGTCTACCGATCATGACAAGATCGAGGAGGTGGCCTTGGCTTGGGGCGCCCAGGTTCACCGCCGGAGTCCCGAAGTCTCCCGAGACTCTTCGTCCTCGCTGGAAACAATGCAGGAGTTTATCCGACTCAATCCGGGTACGAAATGGCGGCTTTTGAATATGTTTAGCATCGCACACCCGGTTGAGCAGAGTCTTTATTTGCAGAGGTGGACATCGTCTGCCACATCCAGGCCACGTCACCGTGTCTCCACCCATTCCACCTCAAGGAGGCCTTGGAGTTGATCACCATGCATGACTACGACTCTGTCTTCTCGGTGGTCCGCAGGCACCAATTCCGCTGGAAGGAGGTCAAGAAAGGAAGTAGGCACCTCCAGTGCTTCTCCTCTTGTTCCACCGCCTTCCTTTCAAAAATGCTGCTCCTCCCTTCAGGTCGTGAATTGACCAAAGCCTTCAACCTGGACCCATTCAACCGCCCTCGGCGTCAGGACTGGGATGGTGAACTGTGTGAGAACGGCTCGTTCTACATCAACACCAGGGAGCTCATCGTGCAAGGGCACCCACAGGTGAACTTCAAACAACTGCTGTGTCGTGGGACTCCATCCAAAGGAATTCTGAGACTGAACAAGGACTCTGTTCTCTAGAGCGGGAAGGTCTCCTACTATGAGATGCTTCCAGAGTACAGCGTGGACATTGATGTCGACATCGACTGGCCTGTGGCGGAACAGAGGGTCCTCAGGTAAAATATATTCTTCTTATTATTGTTATTATTATTATAAAAATCAAATCTAGCACTTCCTGGAGATGTCACAGGAGGTGCGATGATATTTCTCTATGGCAGTCATCGAATCAATGCTGCGTTCTTCCATCACGATTTGGTTCGGGGCCGCCACAAAAATGGACAAAATCCGACTTCAACGGACAGTTATGAAATCATTGGCACCGCTCTTGAGGACTTGCACACTGCAAGAATCAAGACAAGAGGATGGAAAATCCTACTGGACCCTCCGCACCCTGCCCACCACCTTTTCCACCGACTCTCCTCAGGCAGGCGCTACCGATCCATGCGCACCAAATCCAGCAGACATTTAAACAGCTTCCTTAGCTTCCCTTAGCTATTAACTCTTTAAACAGTTCCTAAGAGATACCTCTTACACATTAAGGAATTTGATTAGATTAGATTAGTTTTTATTAGTGTCCCCCATACTTATTTGTCGTGTCTTTTTCACGATGATACTAGTGTGGGGTGTTCTTCCGGAGACAAATTCCTTATGTGTTCTACATACTCAGCCAAGAAAGATGAAAGATGATTCTGATGAACATTTTCCTTCTCCGTGTGCTGTTTCACAGATATGGCTACTTTGGCCGCGGGACTCCGGAAGTGGTGCGCCTGATCTTTTGCAAAGTATCGGGATGTTTAACGGACGGAAAGATTTACCTGTCGGCGACCGGAGACGAGATGATGTCCATCAACAGCCGAGACACCACCGCCATCCGCATGCTGCAGAAGGAGGACGTGGAGGTCGTTGGCACGCGGAAGCTCCCGAGCCGCCTGCCGGGCTACGTTTGACGCTCGCGCTCGTTCGCAGGTGGTGTTGTTGACGTCCTCCCAGGATCCGGTGGAGGAGAAGTTGGCTGACAAATTGGCCAAGCGGACCGGCTGCCAGGTGATGGGGGTGGGAGGCGAGCCCATTGACGACTTGGCATCCGCGTTGGAATCCAGGAAGTTGGTTTGGAAGGACGTGGCATACATGGGTAATGCATCTGTTGAGAATTTGGGCAAAACGCCGCCACGTACGTTTCCCAAACCGCCATCCGTGATATCCTTCCCTTTCTGGTCAGGTAACGACGCAGCGGACGTGGACTGCCTCAACCTTGCCGGTTTGAGCGCCGTGCCCGCCGACGCGCCGACGATGGCCATCAACGCGTGCAAGTACACCTGCCGCCACGTGGGAGGCAACGGCGTCTTCCGGGAGTTTGCTGAGCACATTCTGATGCAGAAGGCCAAAGCCAAGTCTCAACTGAAGCAGGATCGCATCAACTGATGTCCGATGCTAAAATGTGTCTTTTTTGTTTGTTTGTGATGAGAATCGATGACTGAATCAAAGCTTGATGCGCTGAATTCCAATCAAGTTTCAATCCGCTTTGTAATTTGTAATGTTAAAGCTGTGAACCAACCGGTTGATGGGCATGTCCTGTTCAAGCCCATAATAATGAAGGATGGAGATGGCTTGCCCCTCAAGGAATGCTAATGCTAGTCGCTAACCCCCAAAATCCCCGCGTTAAAGTCAGTAATTTCACAAAATTGAGAGAAATAAAATCTGTTTGCACTAGTAAAAAAAACAATCATTTCAGTTACAATCATCAAGTTGTACATTCTGTCTTTCTTTTTTTAAATGCTTGCATGAATAACTTTGAAATAAGATGCAGTTTTAAATCGATTGAAGACATCCTCCAAGAAGAATCAACGTGAGATCAAGTGCGGCGGAGACGGAATGGGATTTGTTTGCTCGGTTCATTCCGACATGTCGACTGGCGTGATGAGGAGCGGCCCGTCGTTCTTTCCGGATCGGTTGGTGCAGGGGCTGAAGAACGGGAAGATGCACTCTGTGAACGTGTCGTTGAAGGTATAGATGTGGATTTTGGCTTCCACGTTGTAGAAGGAAACCTGTCCTCGTTCAAAGTCGACAAATATTCCAATCTTATTGGGTCGGAGGTTGATGTGGACGTCGGTGGACGGCTCGGTACGAAAAGCGTACTTGTTCCTGAGGGTGGCACATGGTGATGTTTGTTTAAAGCGGTTTCACACAACTCGCCCCCAAAAATATTATGAATTTCAGGGATGAACCAAAACTGACATTGTACTCCACAAAAACAAACATGAGGAATACATAAAACTAAGAGCTGACTCAAGCGATTTGAGAGGAGGAAATGAATCTGCACGCAAATCAAACCTTCCGCATGAAAACATGACAGCGATTCATTTTTAACAAAACAGGTTTACTCAAATGGAAACAATTGTCACCCATGACTGTGCCAGATTTTCAATCTTGAAGCACATCACTCGAGAGTGTTTTAAATGTATCTTCCCTGATAAAAAAAAAAGGCATAAACAGATACAAAAAATACTTGTATCTCCTTTTGTTTTTGCACTGATTACTAACCCCCCTATTTATTCCCCACTAACCTGTCAGATTTTCATGCAACTATTTTTTAATCCACTTTATCCTCAGTAGGGTGGCGCTGCACCCTAGTCCAGCGCTCTTCATGCAATCGGCGGGGGACACCCTGAACCGATTAAAGGCCAATCACAGGGAACACACTCACAACAAGGGACAATTTAGAGTGTTCAATCAGCCTGCCATGCATGTTTTTTGAATGTGGGAGGAAACCAGAGTACCCGGAGAAAACCCACGCAAACTCCCTGAAACTCTGGACTGTGATGTCAACGCGCTATTCGCTTAATCACAGAGCCTCTGTGATTTTCATAATAACATTATCTTATTTCATCGCATCATGTATATTTAGTCAGTTCCCTGAATTACGCATTTGTTAAAGAAACAGGATTTTCCCCCTGAAATGCCAGTTATCAATTGCTAAATTTGTGTTGCGCAAGCTTATAGAGACAAAAATATATTTAAAAAATTGGCATCAAAATTGTATTTGAGGACTCACTCAACTTTGATTGACATTTCCTTTTGAACAGTATACAGTGATCCATGGCTACTTCACTGTTCACTTATCGCGGTTTCAGTGCATCACGGACAAAAAAACCCCGTTCAGAATAAATAAAATGCCGAATAACTCAGTGGTTTTATAATAATACATTTCATTTTTAAGTGCCTTTCAAAACTCTCGAGGTCACTAAACAGTCACAGGATAAGTTTTCCTGTGGGTGAGCAGCGACAGCCTTTTGTACATGGCTGTAGCTTGATTGGCTTCCAATGCTGACGTCACCCAATCACAATAGCTCATGGTTTACAGCCACGTGGATTGGCTGTACATCTTCTAAGCCCCGCTCAGCACCCGTCCCCTCTGTTTTATCAAGTTGGTTATTATTATATAACTCTACTTTGCGGAATATCGTCTATCGCAGGTGGTCCTAGTTCCCATGAACTGCAAGAAACAAGGGAATTTAAGTACAGTACAGCACTTTCGGGTTTAGTTGTTTTCAAAATGCTCTGTGACTAAAGTTGAGCGTATTTTTTGGTTCACTCTGAAATTTCGCTCGATAGTACAACATATAACACGTTTATTTTTTTCCCAGAGAAACCAATTTATTAGCTTTACTTAGTATCTTAATGACTCACTTGTCTCTCAAACTGAGGAACCAGTATCCGTTATTCGGCGTCACGTCAATCTTGCCTTTCCTATTGATGGATTGCTTGGCCACTCCCAGATCCCAGTCTGTCTTCCCGCCCACTTGAACCTGACGCGGGAGGACACTCTCAGACGCCGCCGGACGTAATTAAGGCTAACGTACGACCTTGCCTCCCAGTAGTGTCGCCCGGAGGAGATGGCCTCCCTCCCCAGGACGCACACGACGCGATCAAATCGCTCGACGTTGTCCGGAAGTAGTTGGTGCCGGTCGCCGCACCACACCTGCCCAAAGTAGAGTAAAAACTTTAGGCGGGACGGCTCCCCAAAAAAACCCGTACCGGAAAATGGCGTCGACGCCTCACGCTCTTCATGTCGTCGGACAGAAGCAGTCTGGGGTGGGCCGTGTTGCAGTCCAGCGTGACATCCACTGCGGAAAAAAGAAATGGCGAACGTTAATTAAGGTGAGGGGCTGCGTGTTATAGAGCGTGGATGCGGCACCGGTTGGTCACCTTACCTGCAAACTCCTGCACCCTTCTCATCCCTGGGGAGAAGCGGACATGTCAGGACGACCCAACAGCTTGTGTGTGTGTGTGTGTGTGTGTGTGTGTAAATACAAGTCGTGACCAAAAATATTGGTCACTGAAAACATTTGGGCTTGCAACCAAAAGATGAACATTTAGAATTTAAGCATTTACATCATCGTACAGTCGTACATTGAGATGTGTTTAAGAAGCACCTTTTGGTTGTAGCCAGGAGTAACCCACTTTTGTGCAAAAGTATTGGAACGGAAGTAGAGGAATGATATAAACTTTTGAATTACAATAACCGCATCAAGAAAGTAACACAAAGACATCACCAGACTTGCAATCTTCATTTAAAACGTTTTTCCAGGCCTTTCCTGCAGCCCCTTTCAGATATGATTTATTTCTGGAGGTTTCCGCGCTTCATTTTCCCCTTCAGGACATGAAATGCAAGCGCTATGGAATTTAGGTCCAGGACCTGTCGCGTTTTCCCCTCGAAGTCCTTTATTGGAGTTTTAAACTATTGTCTCATGTTCATCTTTTGAGATGGAACCTAAATGTCTTCAGTACGCAAGATAAACAAAGGAATTGACCTAGCTGTTCCAATACTTTTAGAAGTGACAGGAAATGTGTGTGTGCGTACCACGAATGTGCAAAGTTAGACCTGAGGCATGTTTTTATATTGTGACAAAACTTCATATTGTAATAATAAAACACATTTCGAGGTATATTTAAAGTTACAACATATCATCCTACCTTTAAAAAATTAAATAACATTTGACAAGATATCAGTTTATATTTAAAAATAAGCATTAAAAGTTTCCAAAGTAAATTGTCACTTTTTATGTAAAAAAATGTTAATGAATTTCTGCACGTTTTTAAACTGAAAATTAATGTCAAAATATTTTAATGTTAAGAGTGTATTTTTTTTAAAATGTTTTTAGTTGAATGTTACAAAAGCTCATATTATTTTTAAAGTGTATTTTTTTAGACATCAAATGAAAACTAAAATTTTTGCTTTGTCTGCAGTAATACCATGCTGAGACATTTTTTTGGGGTCCCTTTTAAATATGTTCAACATATGCTGACCGTCAGCACCTCAAATCGGTTTTCGCACATTTCTTCAACACAAAGGCGTCTGTCTACGGGCCTCTGGAAAAAACGTTGGACATCCGTGGTGCACTTCATGCAACACTCACTGGGCTGTGGACGTGCTGGACTGGTCTCCATTGATGAGGTGGTGAGACCTGAAGAATTTCCATGAATCAACGGATGGACAGAGCAATATTTTTGACATTTTCAGACCAATTAAATGACAATGACCAAGTCCCTCTGCACCCCATCGTGTTCCAAACGCGATTGTAGACCCAATCCCCAACCAGGAAAAAGGCTCACCCGTTTCGATGATGCCCTTCAACTGCTCCTGGAACTTCTCTACCTCGCCTGCCAGTGACCTGTAGATGGGGTTGATCCCCAGATCAGACGTGATGGAAACACCCGACCAGTCTTTGGTGGGTAGAGGAGCAGCGACCGTGGCAAAATTCTGGGGCAGAATCAAGATGAACCATTTGTAACTTTGCTTTGTCCTTACCAGTAATACAATGCTGCACATCAAACTAGTAGAGTGACTGGCCATTACCAGTTATATTTTTTAAACGACAAGCTCATTTTTAGCCTACCAGGACACATTAAACCTTACTAGTAAACTGTAGTGCACTGGGAAAATCTACTAGTTAAGCATCTGTCAGCCACTAGTATCTTCCCTCATAATAATTATGTTCCACCACAGGGAACATGTATGGTAATTGCATTAATATTTGCATCCTGTATATAGTGTGTCTCTACTGTATCTGCCTGCCTGTCTGTCTCCATCGATATACACTGTAGACATACTGTACATACACTGTAGACATATGTACACTGTGGACATATATACACTATATATAGTGACCTTGAGAGTTTTGAAAGGCGCTTATAAATCAAATGTGTTATTATTATTACATATACACACCATAGATATGCATGAAAGCAAAACAGCTATCGAGCCAAGAGTGGCTCATCTGGTGGCCGTGGCTGACTAGCTGAGAAGCAGGGGAAAGGTGAACGGAAAAACACAGAGCACCCAAGTAAACAACTTGCGATACCCACATGTTAGCATTTCTCTCTTACATAACCGACACAGGACAAAAATTCGCCACCTAATTCTCAACTCAAAATCTGGTGCTGATCTAATATACAATGTGATGCAACGTCGCCATCGATAGGGATCTGTTAGTGTTAGTCATAACAGCCGGTTTCCAAACCTGAAACTCACAGTCAGGCTGGGAAACACCATCGTAGATGCATTTCAGACAAAGACGTGACATTTTGAGGAGCCCTCAGTAACACAGTTCACCTTAACACCCTGGAGGTGGTCGTCAGTCGTCGAGAGTTGCGCGAGAACGCCCTCCCGGCGCCGCAGTTCTTCCAGCTCCTGGTCCAGCTGCTGTATCAAGGCATCCGCCTGGCTCGCCGCCGCCTGTCGGTTTGCCTGCATAACGTTCATCATCTCCGCCTGCGCTCGCTCGATGGCCGCTGTTAATGCCGAGAACATGCAGACGCTGCCCAACGTTGCCCGTTCCACCACCAGCTGGTTCCAGACAAAATACCCAAACGAAACTTCTCAAAACAGACGGACAATTCCCTAAAGCGGAACCGGTCCAAAAAACGCAAAGCGAGCATGGCTGACGGACCTCCAGTTGGGATACAGAAGTGCGGATATCCTCAATCTTCAGGAGTCTTTGTTGGATCATCTCCTGGGTCTGTTCCTCCATTTGTTTGAGCTGGGCCTGCATAAGCACACACAAAAATACTCTGGTCTATGGTGCCCAAACTACAATTTGACCAAAATCAATCTGTCTCATTCACCTGCTTCTCCACCCACGCTGCTTCCACCGTCACTGTGTCATGATCGGGGTGCACCTCGGCCTCACACTCGGGACAGATACACTCCCCGTCGGTCCGACAGAAAATCTGGAAAGCAAAGATGGCGATGAGGGTGTCGCAGTTGTTGACGAAAACCGTTTAACCAAGTGTGTTTGGCTACCATGATCCCCCTGTGGTGAATGCTGCAGAGGGGAATATTGTGACTGTCGGCCGCCCCGCTCACAGTGAACCTCCTTCGGCCGGACGACTCGGCCGTGCGTGGTGGGACTTGGGGTGGTCCTCCTGGACCAATCATTGCGGAGAGCGGACTTTGAACGGGGACTGAAGACGATGTGGGCACAGGGTTCTCGGGGCTTGGTTCGCCACCTTGATCGTCACACATTTGTCAGCTCTACACACTGTCAGAAGCACCGAGTAACATTTACAACCCGAATTTTAATATATTTGCCGCCAAACACACATTCACACACACACTTGAACTTGTAAATTGTGTCACGCGGGCCCAGTAGCATCAACTGACCTTGGTCTTCGATGGCGATTGGCACACTGGCGTGAGGTCGAGGCAGCTTCCTTGTCAGTTCGTCCAACAATTCATTCGGCATGGCGCACTGTCGCCCTTTTGCTACCTTCTTTTCTTTGGCCACGCTTCCTCCTTCGGCCCCTCCTCCGGACATGGACCTGAACTGCTCAGTGATCTCGCGCAGGGTCCGGTTGATCTGGAGATCCGGACGTTTCTGGAAGGTCCTTTTGCACAGAGGACATTGACAAACCTGCAAAGGAGACGTGGCGAGGCTTCAGCGCACCGCCGGGGATTTGCAGCTCGGGATACCTCAAGTATATACCTTGGCCCCATCCCAATATTGGTTGATGCAGGATACACAGAAGCTGTGGCCGCAAGGCGTCGACGATGGGTTATTGAAGATGTCTAAACAGATTGAGCACTGGAACTGATCACTTGACAGCAGACTACCATATAAGGACATCCTGGAGAAACACATTACATGATGAAAACAACCACAGACACACTCAAACAACAAAGAGAAGAACCTTTAAATGAACTCTAAAGAGTACTGGAAGCCACTGAAAATCGGTCATATTGTTTTTATGCTCCCTCCTACATGGTACAGAAAATAGATTAGCAATTTAAAACAGATTCTTTTCTTACAGTGTATTGTAGGTGTTCAAATACCTGACAAGTTTTGGCGTATACTTCCGCCTTCATCAGAGTCTGTTTTAAATTAGCTATCAAGTAGACAGGATGAACTTAATACAACTAAATAGATTAGCATTTTAAGCGAGTGGAGATTGGACAGTTGATCTGAGATCTATGTACGAAAAAGTTTCGCCTGTGCCGCATGTGCCAGCTTCCCGTAGTGAAAAGAACTGCACCTTCCCGCATCGATCCTCCGATCCAAATGAAAATCACCGTACAACTTTAACCCACGATGATTGTGAACTGTCCAACTGCAAAGGTACCCAAGTTGACACACATACACGCTCCAATCTGATTAGGATGAAACGAAGATTTTAGGAATGAAGTGGGGTGAGATTTTAATCACATCCTGAATGCCACATTCTGTACCAAGTCACACATTTTGAACGTGCTGTGTTGTTTGGCTTGCCGCTTCCCCCATTGAAAATAAACTTTTGTTTACATTTGTCGGTGGCTCAAAGGTGACAAACAAGACGTCAAAAGATGACCTAATTAATCCAAGTGAACAAATTGTCCCGTAACGTCACTCATGATACACTTGGCACTGTTATCGTGAGGCCAGTAACTAGCCGCTAGTTAGTCACACAACACTGTCAAATGTATTTTGTGATTATTGACGAGCGACAGAATAGATTCAGGAAACAAAATGGATGATTGAATGTACATGAGGATTCTACACTCATTTTGTTGATGTATATTTTCAAAAAACCTCCGGGAACTCACTTAAAATCTAGACATAAGTGATCATAAACGATTTTAGGAATTGTCAGTGTTCACAAAAGGTGATAAAGTAAAACAAAAGGATTGAAAACGTTGGTTCGGTTACTTATTTTCAACGACAAATTCCCGCTGGCTTCCTTCCAGCTCTCTTCTTTGGACGAGAACCAGTTGCGAGCGACAAGCGTACAATTTCCATTTGGACTTTATTTCTATGACACTTTTCTTGAGGGTTCGAGTGTGTACCTGATTTTCACGGGGTGGTCTTTGGCATCCACGCGGCCCTCGGGGATGTTGTTGGCTCGTCTGGTAGCCCGTCGACAAAGTGAGGAACCAGGGTGTGTGACGACTGTGATTTTCCCCTTCCGCCACGCCCACTCAAGTCTCGGCTTCCCGGCTCAAATGTGGCCGGACTGGTTGAGTTGGGAGAACTGGGCACCTTCCACCCTATTTTGGCCAAAACAATTCCTCTTCTTTCTCTTGTGAGGTAGTTTAGCAAAAAAAAAAAAAAACATTAAGAGGCGGTTCTTTTGAGCCTTGGGCAAAATGCAGGTGCACAATTATTTTTCAAAAATGGAATATGTTCTTCCCTACACTTTGTGGGTGTGAACTGTTTTTTAACTTAGTGGGACATTCCTCTGGAAAAGATATGAGACATTTGTAGCCAGAAAATCCTGCCTGAAATATTTACTTTTCAACTATCTTTGTGAATACTTTTTTTCATGTATCTGATAGTTGTCCATGTTAAGCGCTTTGTTACAGCTTCAGCTGTTGTTACATCGCTATATAAATCAATATGTATTGTATTGTGTGTAGAAAGTCAATGCAAGCATCTTTTCTACACTTTATTTCTTGAGAAATTAAGTTCATTGTACAAAGTTCTAATTGTGCTCCTGGGGAGTACAGCTGTGATCTACCGCGACTGCTCCTCGAGGGCCTGCACTACAGCGCTCAAAATGGCGGCGACGGCCTTGGCCCCGGGGTCAGGTAGCGTGAGGCGATCAGGTGCGATGTAGCTAGCGCGGCCGGCCTTGGCTGCGAGGCTGCGAGTTGATTCAGCCCCCGCGGCTGCTCTCTGGAAAGCAGAACTATGTTTAGGTTTCTTGAGTGCTTTCACAATCGTGAGCTTGAGGCGTTTTTTTTCGACGGCACCTGAACAGCAGCTTGTAGTACAGCCATCTCTCCGCCTGGGAGCGTGCTGTTGAGTTTCATCAGCTCGTCGACGGCCGGACAGAGAGCGTCTAACTGTTGGGCGAGAACCGAAAAACACTTGGCACGAACCACCCAAAAAATGCCACTTCCGAGTCACTCACCATGGTTCTGTCGCCTAAATCAGCACCGCCGTATCTGTTGAAATCAAAATGTATCTAGTTTAGAGTTAATAATGATCGGATTGATGAGAAGGTTTCTTCAGCCGTCATCTGTACAAAAGTGAAGGTTTCGGACGTTTCGCCTCCTATCCAAGAGGCTTCGTCAGCGAACTAAAGTCTGACTGGTCGTATCGGCCCCATTCAGACTTTAGTTCGCTGACGAAGCCTCTTGGATAGGAGGCGAAACGTCCGAAACCTTCACTTTTGTACAGATGACGGCTGAAGAAACCTTCTCATCGATGGACCACTCCTGTACGACTGAGAGCTTACACAGACGTAATGATCGGATTATTCCAGGGTTTTGTTTCATTAAATATCAAGTCACCTTTTTATGGCCTGCATCCCAGCACGCACAGCAGTGGCCCATGCCGCGGCATGGCTCCGCCCCCAAGTCACATGTCCGCTCGCTGCCGTGAGGAACAAACTGTACAACTGTCAATCAAACACAATGTGTCAATGTGTGCAAAATCCCCAAAACGAGGCCTCAAGAAAATAAATTTGGATCGAGGACACTGGAACACTTACTCCGCCTGAAGACCCACCCATTTTCTCCTGGACCAATGAAGCGAGGGCAGACAGCAGTTGCCCAGGGCAACCGGGGATCACGTGACTCTGGAGCCACACCTGAATGGCTGAGAGAGGAATTTTGTTGACTCATTAACTGCCAGATGACGTGCAAAAATGTGTCCACTCCAGTGCCATGGTTTTTGTCATTGGCACTTGAATTCCAGGACACACTGAATATTAAGTTTTAAGACTACATAAACATTCAATAATGTGTTATAAAGCGTAGGAAACCATAGACTCTCTTCTTTCATCAGAAAAAAAGAGTTAATTCCTAAACTATATTGGTCTGGAGTTATATGAACTTGAAATGAGGCTGGCTGTCCAAAATACAATGCAATACATACATATTAGTTTCATACAGCGCGTGAACAACAGCTGAAGCTGGAACAAAGCGCAAACAAAAAGAGGGGAAATGTTGCCCCCTTGAGGCCAGAGGCCATGGCCAGCGCTTTATCGGCAGCCAAGCATTAAAAAACAAAACCCAAACAAATTAAGGAATGGTGCTTTACATCAAATTTTCACTTCCCCAATAAATTTGTGAATGCCAGTGAATGAGTTAATGTGGTTCTCAAATTAGGGCGCAGGGATCGCAATCGTGCTGCAAGACTTAAAGGACAACCGACATCACTTTTTTGTTTCCTAACTGACATCAGAAAAACGTTTTATAGCACCTAACATACCCAAAACAAGCAGTATGATATTTTTAGTCAAATGCAAAACACCAATAAAAATGACTTAAAGTGTGCTAAATCTGCCAAAAAATTGAGCTGCGAGTTGGGCATTTTCAGAGTCCCTCCCCCAGTTCGTGACATCACGCCAAGACGTCTTGCCTTGCTCGAGAGTCAAAACAATGGCTACAGATTCGGAGAATATGCTTTCTTGTTACGCATCCTGTTATGAATATGATTCAAATAGTTCTGAAGAGGAAAGTATAAATGTTTGCAATCGATTAAAGAAGGTCTTACGGGTCATTTTGAGGCATCAGGACTGATGTGTAGCATCATAGAAAATGCAGAAGATGGCGCCAGAGCTCAGTTGGAAATTGTTTGATTTTTCACCTTGTAATGTTTGTCAGCGAATATCTAATAGTTGTCTCGGTGTAACATACAACGATTCGAAGTTTTCAGACCAAACAAAGTTCCGCAAAATGCATGGAGGTGATGCAAGGTTCTCGCTCCGGGGCGTTCCTTCAGTGACGTTACGTGAGGACTCGTCACCAACTCAAAAACAAGACTACCGGAATATTTACATATTTGTAAAATACGCTCAGTAGAAGTCATTTGAAGCCATTTTACAAATTATGGACACAACTTGTCCGGAGATGTCTGTTGTCCTTTAATTTGGGGTTAAAAAACAAAACAAAAAAATCGAATAAATTATGCTGTTATTTAAAAAATGCTCAAGTTAAGTTGAGGACAAATTTAACTGCAATTCGGGTTTAAAGGGCATCCTTGTAAAAATCTCACATCTGTCAAACTTTAAGATCCCCCCAATTTTTCAACCTCTGCTTCGCATGCAGGGCTGTGTGCCTTTTTACATAATTTAATCGTATTTCTTTTTTATAGCGGTCACCTTTGGCCGCTTGCGCGTGAGTATTCCCGCAGTCGCCATCCCCAGCATCACGGTCCAACGCATTGAGCTCTTCCTGGTATTCCAACAGTGTAGAACATATCTTCTCCAAAACCTTACGCATCACAGGACTTTGGGGTCCTAGTAAAAGAGCAAGACCAGGATGGGTGTAAACAAACACAATGTAGCTCAGCTTCTGGTGAGCAAATGTCGTAGCTAGTCATATGTTTTCAAAAATAAAAATGATTGAGCAGCATGCAGGAAATAAACCTTCAGTCAACATGTCATCATGTGGCCCCGCAGACACTGCGATCGGGTCTGTGAGGTAGCTGCGGCCGCTCGTACATCCGCTACTGAGGTTGGGCCAGGCGGGGGCCTTGGTCTTGGCATCTTGATAAAGGGAGGGGGGGAAATATTGTCAGCTTCAAATGTCGCTGCTCCTGCTGAATATACTCATAGTGTTGGGATTTTACGTATTGGATTGGAACATCTAATAGGCACCTAATATAACATCGATTAGATTACATTAAATAAACTCATTCTCTGCTAATCCCAAATTAATTCGGGAATTGAAAATTGTGATGTGGAGCACCATTCCCGAATTTGTTCCGGTTTTGTTTTTTCTTGCGGGGGGTGTCGATGAAGCGCTGGTCAGTCCTCTGGCAATATTTTTCTCTTCCACGAGGGGGCAGCATTTGCCTTTTGTCCATGTTAACGCTCTGTTAGAGCACTATATAAACCAATACTGTATGTATGTATTGTAATTTGTACAGCCGCCCCCATTTCAAGCTCAGATAACCCCAGACCCATATAACTATTGAATGAAGTCTTTTTTTCTGATGAAAGAAGAGCATTCAAGGTTTCTCATGCTGAATTGAATGTTTATGTAGTCCTAAAACTCAATATTCTATGGGTCCTGCATTTTGAATGAAAATGACAAAAACCCTGGCACTGGGGTGGACACATTTTTGTACATCGTCTGGCAGTGAATGAGTTAACCATTATGAGTCGCACAGTGGAGAAATTCACATATCAAATTTAAAACATCACCAGAGCTTTTTTTTTAATTTATCTTTAGCTGTTTTGTGTGTGTGTTGTGTGTTTTTCCCAAACCAAAGAGCCTCAGTATTTCCGGACAGGCCCTCAGCAAAGTCAGTGACATCCCAGCCATCTCCAGTGACGTCATGAAGGATCCTGACATCACTCTGGCAACCTTCATTCCACAATTTTCTGTCAGCATATGGAGACCATAAATACTGTCGGATTAAAAAAAAATACATGTTTTTGCTCTTCAGCACACAAATGCAATCATTACCCAGGCATGCGATGGCAGCCCGAGTCACCACGGCCATTTCCAGATGCGACAGTGCTCCGAGATTGTTCACGCAAATGACGAACGAGTCACCTGTGTCAGAGAGTGTGTCAAAACAAATCACAAATGGGAGGTGCCAAGTGTGCCCGACGTACCTTTCCTGAGCTGCAAACACGACTGACTCTTGGCATTGGTCATGTGATCAATCATGGCAGACACCACCTCGTCTGCTGTTGTCACCTGGTGGCAAAAAAAAGGAATGTCACCTAGGAAAAAAATGTGTGCACCTTGACACTCACCTTGGATCTTTTCACCCCAGGTTCGCCGTGAATTCCTGCAAGAGATGAACAGCACGGAAGTGAGCTTTTTTTAATTGTGCAGTTATCGGTAACAACTCACAAACTTACCATTTTTCCCCAGCGGAAATGTGAGATGATTAACTCATTCACTGCCATTCCCGAATTTGTTGGGTTTTTCTTTTTTTCTTGCTGGGGGGTGCGTTTGAAGCTCCATCCTGACATCTGGCAATGTTTTTCCGTCCCACGAGGGGGCAGCATTTGCTTTTTGTACAGCTACCCCCATTTCAAGTTTAGATAACTCCAGACCGATATAACTTGGGAATTAACAGATTTTTTTTCTGATGAAAGAAGAAAGTCGAAGGTTTCTTACGCTGTATTGAATGTTTATGTAGTCCTAAAACTCAATATTATGTGGGTCCTGGAATTGGAGTGACAATGACAAAAACCCTGGCACTGAAGTGGACGCATAAGCACATCGTCTGGTAGTGAATGAGTTAATTACATGAAAATTACTACATTTTTAGAGGGTGTCAACAACTCTCTTTTTCCCCATTCTCACTGACATGAGTGGCAGGAGGTAATGGTACATCAATCTCCATGCTCACCAAGGCCAAGCTCCATGTCTCCTGGAGGAAGCTCAAAAGAAGGCCGACAGCCTGGAACGCTACACGGAGACAGGCTGACTCCCAGTGTACCTGGAACACAATGCAACGTGGTTTCCCGCGGGCGGACGCGTCGTTGCAACCTGCCACACGAGACTCACCGAGGCCCTGCAAAACCTCTGTCACCTTGGCAACGATATGGACCAATGAGCAGCCTTCTTCTGCTAACGCACCTGCCAGCTACAGGTCAAGTGTCATTACTGTTCATCCTCCAATTGTGTTCTTTTTTTACACGCCCATATTTGTTTTTGTTTTTCATTTTCACCTTGTGAATGAGAATAGTGCCACACAAGCCCCTCTTTCCGGCTTTATTGGGGCAGATAAAAGCGCAGTCGTCAGCGACGACCACCATGTCGACATCCACGCTGTGGTTGCGTGCCTGTTCTGCAGCCAGCCCGAAATTGAGGCGGTCTCCCGTGTAGTTTTTTACGATGAGAAGGACTCCAGATGCTCCTGAATCATCACAAGCATCATTTGCATCTTTTAAAACCAGGCCGGTGATTCTGATCGTGTTGAGGAGAGCACAGTGGAGACACAACAGGTCATCTTACCTGCGTTGTGGAGGCAAAGAATGGCAGCCAAGATGCTGGCGGGGGGCGGGGATGCAAACACAGCCCCCGCTATGGCTCCTGACAGCATGCCGGCACCCACGTAACCTGAACACAACGTTTGAAAAGAAACCGAAGCAGTTGCCGTTTGAGCTGTTCAAGAAATGTCAGTCAATACCTCCGTGTGCAGGCTCATGTCCGGATCCTCCTCCGGATAAAAGAGCCACTTTGCCTCTGATTTGGTTCAGGTCTGAGCGCAGAACAACCCGGTGGCCCCGCAGCAGAGACAAACCGCTGGAGGCTCTGACCAGACCGCAGAGAGCCTCGTCAACGCAGTCTTCGGTAGAGTTGATTAGCTTCTTTTGGGGCTGCATCACAAGAGAAGAAAAAAAATGTTGTTTTGCATAATTCGCAACACGTGGATTTGAATTCACAACATTTTGTTTTCGGGTTTGTGCAACAACGGCCTTTTAACAAACAATCATCAGCCCTTAAATTAACAACAGTTCAATGACATCCTGACAAATTAAATATATATATATAAATAATTATTATAAAATTGCAAAAAATACATTTGTATATAACTGTATTGAGGAATGCCTCCTCCAACGTTTTTCCATCTATTAATAATTTGAATGATTAGCTCACCCAGAATGATGCTTCTTCTGTGGCTGTCTTTGCTTTGGAAGGTGGCTGCATGAAAAATGATTGCTGCCCGGAAAATTGAGATTTTAATTCCTCAAATTTTTTTCTTCTCAAATCACTTTTGGGAGGGAAGTCAATGTCATAGTTTTTATGCACAGTCCGAAAATGCCGCTGCACGTTGCCTTTTTTCGGAATGGCGATGCTGGACAGGCAGATGAGGCAAACGCACTTTGAAAAGGACATCGTAAAAAATACTCCTCCTCCCATTCCGTATGGAAATAATACGTTTTCCTCTTTTTACTCGGCCCAGCACCCTCACACATTGTACTGAATACCTAAATTTTAATTTCTAAATAAACTGATAACGCACTAACTAGCGTGCAGGGAGGGTTCCGTTGTTTACGCATGCGCATGCCCATGCCCGTCTGCGCGCGTCATGCAATCGATCCACACTTGCATTCGGATCATTAAATCTAAACTAAAAAAAAGCTAAAGTCGAAGGGTCAACCGGTTGGAAGAGGTGCTGTGATATTCAATGTTCAACCCCCGTGAAAGGTCATATTGCAAACGGATGGTGGTCAGCTTTTTCCTTCGCCATGCACACCAATTGACAAAGCACTGCAGTCTGCAAAAGTTGTGCATTTATATTAAAATTAATCGCGAGGGATTAGATCAGACCACTAACTACAAAACAAACAAAAACATTAACGTATTTTTGTATTGCTTGCATTGTCTTCCCATTTTCACCGAACCTTTTACAGTGATTTAACTCAATTTAAATAAATGACTAGAAAATCCCACCAATTAAAATACAGTCAATAATGACTGGTACATTCCAATCGACGTAGAGGGCACCGCTGGTTGAGACACGCGCGGACTTTGAACTCGGGTTTAAAAAATGACATTTTGAGACGTCAAAAACTCCGAACAACGAGGACAACCGAACGGAATAGTGTTGTGCTTGAGTTCGAGTCTACATCGCGTGGTTGTGTGTCACAATTTTGCCATTCTTACCTCCATGACAAGATGACAACTTGCTCGAGCGCCTCTCCTTCTGAGACTGACTGGTGACGTCTCGGACAGCCGGATGTCCTCCCGTCAAAACAAAAGCTCAAACTCTAAAACTGTTACTATAACTTGTTTTGAAATCGTGGACTGTCTTGTACAGCACTGGTACCCAACCTTTTTTTGCGCCACGGACCGGTTTAATGTCGGACAATATTTTCACGGACCAGCGAATAAAGAAACTCTCCAAAGACGTTTGTTTTTTTACTCATTCTGCTAGTTTACGGTGGGCTAATTTTAGCGGTATGTATCACGTGACCTAGACAAGCGTTTTGACATGCGTCAACAGTAAATCATAGACGGATGTAATCTGGTAATTTTTCATTTTTCATTTTATGTAAATTATTTAGTCTTTCTGCGCCGCCCGGTGTCAAATGACCCAAGGACCAGTACCGGTACGCGGCCTGGGGGTTGGAGACCTCTGTTGTACAGTATGTATTTGTATTTTGAAAAAAATAAAAGAGCCATGCGAAATTTGCAGTGGGACACAAGGAAAATATTTCCCTAAAATCTTTCTACTCTGAGCTACATTACTGGAAATTATAATATTCCCCTATATTCAAATTGCGTTTTAGATTAAACGTAAACAAATGGAAACAGCATATAGGTATTAACATATATTTGGTCGTTTTGATTTTATTTAATCATCATTTAGTCATACTAATTGTAAGCAGGCATAGCCCCGCTCCGTCGGGCTGGCGGGAGCGGCAAATCGAAGCGACTCCCGGCGGCTCTACGTGACGCATCGAGCCCAGCTCCCACACTGCATTCCGCCCGGCTCAACTCAACGCAGCTCGGCTCAACTCAACTCAGCTCGGCTCCGACTCGTCCGGATCAACATGCACTATGGCGAGTGTGGAGACAGCCGCCGAGCACGAGCGAATTCTTCGCGAAATCGAGAGCACGGACACCAACTGTATCGGGCCGACATTGCGGTAGGTCGCCCGGTTTCGTCGCCCAAAACTTTGGAACGTCTACGTCCATTATCGGACAGCTAGCAAACACGCCTTAGCTGATATTAAACGAATTGAGCTTGGCTTCGGCGATTGTGCTTGGTCCACAGATCAATGTTGGCAGGCTAACTTTAGCACATTGTGCTAACTCATTAAAATTCTGGTCACTGCTGTCGGATCTGACAGTGCGGGGTAATTGGGGCGGGGGGTGTCGAACCCACAGCACTCGGGTTGAAAGACGGGTATTTTGCCCACGATCACTTGTTTGAGTGGCTGTCAAGTGCAAAAGCCTTCCTGCCAACTGTGTAAAATATAAGAATTGCGCGATTTATTCTTTAGGGACAAAGTTGTGGCGTCAGAGGTCATCAAAGCACATCTTCCAACACAATGCTGTAGTGTTTAACACGTCTACCTCACAGTTCTGAGAGCTGAGGGTCGTATCTGACTTACGACCTTTCACGTTATAAAAACATTCACGTTATATTTATTAAATACTTTGACATTCTGTGAATTCTGGTTTAGCTTTGCCTTGTATGTTTGTTTTGAAAGACCCCACGTCACCGCTGGCCCAGGACAGGCGGTATCGATAATCGATCAATTAATACGTTTCAATGCAAATATCCAATCAGATTGCATTGACCTCATCCGTTATGCTGATTGCGTTCTCTAGGGGGCACACGTGCACCCAAGACAGAGGTGGGAACTGTTTTGACAGTTGGTTTAACTCATTCCATTGAACAAGGAGTTGTTTGTGGCTATGCGGGCAGGATGAGACAAGCAGCAACATTCCTCTGATCTCTTTGGAGTTGGCAAATCAAATAGCAACCATGGCGTTAATGCTTTCCTCATTCGCCGGCTTGCCTGTGCTGCGGATCTTTCAGGAACTTGGTCATCGCATATCCTATTTAGTCGACTGACGCAACATACAACATACTTATTGCTCTTTGGCAAGAGTTAAAAATAAATCTATAAACAAACACAACCCCCCTCCATTGTAGTGCTCAACAAGTCGGCCACTTCCTTTACAGCGGGAGTGTGGGGGATTTACGCCGTGCACAGGTGCACGCAGGAAAAGAACACAGGAAGAATTGCCTCTTTTGTTGACCAAAATGGGACCGTCAGCCCGCGTGTGGCTTTCCAGCTCCTTTACCTCCCAACCATCTCGTGCTTCCGGTTTTCCTCCCGACAGGAAATCACATGACCTTTCTCCCCCATTTACGATCAAGGTCGGTGTACGATGGCCAGGAACATGGCCTTTTCATGGCCAAGCTGGATGCCCGGATCAGGAACCACGACCGCGAGATCGAAAAGATGTGCAACCATCACTTCCAGGGCTTTGTCGACTCCATTACAGAGTTGCTGAAAGTGCGCGGTGAGGCGCAGAAGCTGAAGGTAGCCTTGAGGGAAGACGAGATCACAAATGGGGACGTCGCCTGCCATTCACCTTTTTTACCCTTTGCAGAATCAGGTGACTCAGACCAACCGGTCCATCCAGGGCGATGGCAAAGAGGCAAGTTCCACAAGCACCACCTTAACCCCCCACAAATCTTTTGTTCACAACTTCTACTCTTGTGCAGCTCATGAACTCCATGGAGGAGCTGAGACAATGTCGAGTGCAACAGAGGAACATTGCAACCACCATTGACAAACTGACACACTGCCTGCCAGGTAACACAGACGCACGTACGGACGAACACGTCATCGATCAGGTTTTAATACAACCTGTTTTGTGTGCCAGTATTGGAGATGTACGCTCGCCTTCAGGAGCAAATGGACGCCAGAAGGTATGACGGTGCATCATCTCATAAAACCAAAACTTAAAAGACATGCACAATCAACAGAAAATACTGACTGTATATAATCTCGAAACGCAAACTCATTTTTTTCAGTCAAAAACAGCAGAAAAGTTGCATCCAGTTAAAGCTCATTTATTTATTTTAGATTTATTTATTTATTTAAGTATTTCTTCAGGCGGCCCGGTAGTCGAGTGGTTAGCACACCGGCTTCACAGTGCAGAGGTTGTCGGTTCGGGTCCCGGTCCGGCCTCCCTGTGTGGAGTTTGCATGTTCTCCCCGGGCCCGCATGGGTTTTCTCCGGGTCCTCTGGTTTCCTCCCACACTCCAAAAACATGCATGGCAGGCAGATTGACCACTCCAAATTGTCCCTAGGTGTCAGAGTGATTGTTGTACGTCTTTGTGTGCCCTGCGATTGGCTGGCAACCAATTCAGGGTGTCCCCCGCCTCGTGCCTGAAGACAGCTGGAATTGACTCCAGCACTCCCTGCAACCCTAATGAGGAATAAGCGGTACGGAAAATGGATGGATGGAAGTATTTCTTCATTATTTCTTTATTATTATTATTATTATTATTATTATTATTATTATTATTATTATTATTATTAGTAGTAGTAGTAGTAGTAGTAGTAGTAGTAGTATATAATCATAATAATAATAATAATAATTATTATTAATACATTTTATTTATAAGCGCCTATCAAAGCTCTCAAGGACACTTTACAGCAGGGGTCGGGAACCTTTTTGACGAAGAGAGCCATGAAAGTAAAATATTTAGAAAGTTCTTTCAGTGAGAGCCACATGCGTGTTTGCACACATGCAAACGCGCGCAAACACGCACGCAAACACGCATGTGCGGCCACTTTTCATCAAAATACTGCCAGCTAGCCTGCACACGGCTCATAACCTTCCACACTTGCTATCTGCAATCTACTTCTCGCAGAAGTATATTGATGCTAACATTAACATGGGGCTTGTTAAAATATCACTGACATTCGACTGTCTCATCGATGGAATTGTTTCATTGCAAATTAGAATCAGAACATTTTCTCTCCTCAAAGGCTAATGCTGCGGTGCATTCAAGCTGAAGTGCACTCGTTGGGCTCATTTAAAAGGCCGTTTACCTGTTTCAACATGATGGCCAGTATCATCCAATCAAAATTGCGCTTTCCGCCAACTGCAGCCCCAACAGGAAATGAATGGCGAAAAAAAACGAGAATATGTATTTAGTTTTATCCGTGAGCCATATGCAATCATCAAAAGAGCCATATATGGCTCGCGAGCCATAGGTCCCCGACCCCTGCTTTACAGCCACTGCATAATATTTTTTTTTCCATAGCTATCTGGCTGGCTGGCTAGCTATCTAGCTGGATAATTATTAGCTATCTATTGGCTTGCAAGCTAGCTTTCTATGTATTTGTCTTAATATTATATTTGGGTTGAGTGAACGCTGGCGCGTGTGGCTGCTGCTACTCACCCACAGAAAAACTAATCCTGTGACTGTAAAGTGACCTTGAGTTGAAATGTATTATTATTATTATTATTATTATTATTATTATTATTATTATTATTATTATTATTATTATTATTATTATTATTATTTCCTGCAGGAGCAGTGGCAACCAATTAATACATTATTTAATTATTTAATTAATTGATTGTTTATTTATGTATTTGTTTGGCAGCCCAGTAGTTGAGTGGTTAGCACGGCAGCGTCACAGTGCACAAGTCACGAGTTCAAGACCCAGTCTGGCCTCCCTCTGTGGAGTTTGCATGTTCTCCCCGGGCCCATGTGGATTTTCTCAGTGTCCTCCAGTTTCCTCCCGCATTCCAAAACCATGCATGGCAGGCTGATCAAACGCTCTAAATTGTCCCTAGGTGTGAGTGTGAAAGTAACTGGTTGTTTAATATTAATAACAATAACAATAATAACACTTATAACAATAATAATAATAATAATAATAATAATAATACAGTAAAGTCTCGTTATATCGATATCGGATATATCGATAGTCCCGGTTATATCGATACTATTTCTATGCACGCATGAGAAAATTACATGGAAACAGGATCGGATATATCGATAGTCCCGGTTATATCAATATTTTTTCGGACTCCCTTGAATATCGATATAACGAGATTTTACTGTAATACATTATCTCTTTGTGCCCTGCGATTGATTAACCCCCGAGGCCCTCATGAGGATAAAGTGATCTGCAAAATGGAGGGATAGATGGATGGGTGTATTTGTTTTGTTAAACAAATTCGCCATTTTGCGTTTGTCTGTGGAACCATTACACAATTTGTACTGTTAATTAAAATGATTTGGAGAAGTAATGTCACAGTAATGTCAGGTCCCTATTACTTGCGACTATGAAGTTTTGAAAGGCGTTTAGAAATAAAATGTATTATTATTATTATTATTACTATTATTATTATTATTATTATTATTATTATTATTATTATTGTGTGCCTATGAGGTAGTTTACCAACTACCCACGATGTGGCGCCAGAGGACTGAGAATTTAGTTGAATTGGCCCGGCCCTGACCTGAAGACACAAGTCTTCCTGCCCATAAATGGATGCTTTGTTTGTGTGTGTGTGTGTGTGTGTGTGTGTGTTTGTGTGTGTGTGTGTGTGTGTGTGTGTGTGTGTGTGTGTGTGCGCGTGCGCGTGTGCGTGTGTGTGCGTGTGTGCGTGTGTGTGTGTGTGTGTGTGTTTGTCCCCTTTGAGAGCACAGAGCAGTGTAAGGTCAACCAATGTTGACACATGAACAAATATCTGTGTGTTCTGTTATTGAGCTAAACCCCCCCAAGTCTGAGATTTGTGAAAAAGAAAAAGTCTCTTCCCGTGTGTGTTAGGTACTACCCGGCGCTGCGGACCTCAGAGCAGCTGGAGCAGACATGTCTTCCAAGGGCCGGCCAGTACCGGTTCTGCACCATCATGGCGGAAAACCTTCCCAAGTTGCGAATGCAGATCCGCGACACGGCCATGACCCAGTTGAAGGACTTCCTGGAAAGCATCCGAAAACACTCGGACAAGATTGGCGAGATGGCGATCAGGCAGGTATGTCGGGACGGGACTACCTCTGTGCGTGTTGACAAGCGAGCACACACAGCAGTCGTCACGTATCCTCACATATTTTTCATCATGGAACGATGCTGTCTCTGCAAACATACACACACATTCAAAAATAGTGCTTTTTAGCACTCAGCTCATTGTTTTTGTGTTTTCCAAGGCCGAGGAAGCTCAAAGTGAGGCCTCTTGTTTATTTGGGGAATGTTGTTGGGTGAAAAGTGCAGAATGAAGGTGGCGGTGGGGTGGGGGGGGGGGGGGGGGGGCTGGACGGGAACAGACAAGGAATCGAGAACAGACAAGGAATGGCCTCCAAGGCGAAGGGGGCTAATTCTCAGTCTTGCAGTAGATTGCGTCTCGTCACATGGCGCACGTCGAAGCATTTCTGAAAATGCGCCGCTCGGTCCATCGGTGTTTTTCGTTCCCAACTCTCGAGTAACTCTCATCCATCCAAATCAAATCCTCTGCATAGCGGGCGCTGCTGGATGATTGTACCTCATCCAGTTGTGTAAATTCTATATATTTTCTGCACTTATAAGGCACACCTAAAACCCCAATTTTTTTCAAAAGCTAACCATGCACATTAAAATAGATAGAATGAACTGATAAAGTGGTTACATTGTGAATATGGACGAACATATTAACATTGAGTTATGTATTATTATTATTATTATTATTATTATTATTATATTGTATTATTGCTTTAGAGTTATAATTATAGTTATTATTGTTCTTGCTTTTCACTATTACGAGTGTTACTCTATTGTGACATTTAATTTACAGTAACAGCATCAGAATGTTTTTTACATGTTTATTGAATCGAGTAAAAGTTCCCCTTTACTCTGTGATATAAATGTTGCACTACACATTATATCTTGAT
Source organism: Hippocampus bargibanti (assembly GCF_051943395.1). Taxonomy (NCBI): domain Eukaryota; kingdom Metazoa; phylum Chordata; class Actinopteri; order Syngnathiformes; family Syngnathidae; genus Hippocampus; species Hippocampus bargibanti. The sequence goes on along the minus strand of NC_142735.1, from coordinate 24,900,930 downwards.
GTTGTTAATAGATAAACCGTATCATGAAAATACTCATACTTTACCTCGGAGAAAATAATAAAACTGTTGTTTATTCATTTTGGGGGTGAACGGAGAAAGCGCCTTACATATGGAAAATGTTTTAAAATATGTCATTCATTGAAAGTATTTTAATTATCCTGCGCAAATTTAGTGTGTATGTGTCAAACTTATAATATATATATATATATATATATCCTCGTCTCACCCACCATGGGTGGTGTCTGTCCCCATTTCAGCTCGGGTCCTCTACCAGAGGCCAGGAAGCTTGAGGGTTCTGCGCAGTATCCGTGCTGTTCCCAGCACTGCGCTTTTCTGGACCGAGATATCCGATGTTGTTCCCGGGATCTGTTGCAACCACTCGTCGAGTTTGGGGGTCACTGCCCCAAGTGCTCCGACCACCACAGGCACGACTGTCACCTTTACCTTCCAGGCTCTCTCCAGCTCCTCTCTGAGCCCTTGGTATTTCTCGATTTTCTCATGTTCCTTCTTTCTGATGTTCCCATCACTCGGGACCGCTACATCCACGACAACGGCTTTCCTTTCCCCTTTATCTATGACCACGATATCTGGTTGGTTGGCCATTACCATCTTGTCAGTCTGTATCTGGAAGTCCCACAGGATTTTTGCTCGGTCATTCTCCACCACCTTGGGAGGTGTTTCCCATTTTGACCTTGAGGTTTCCAGTCCATACTCCGCACAGATGTTTCGGTAGACTATGCCAGCCACCTGGTTATGGCGCTCCATGTAGGCTTTCCCTGCCAGCATCTTACACCCTGCAGTTACGTGTTGGATTGTCTCAGGTGCCTCTTTGCACAACCTACACCTTGGGTCTTGTCTGGTGTGGTATATCCCTGCCTCTATGGCTCTGGTGTTCAGGGCCTGCTCTTGGGCAGCCAGGATGAGTGCCCG